>NW_008237222.1:11483165-11494902 GCF_000691975.1 Corvus brachyrhynchos
AAAAAAATCATTGAGCCAGCATATCTGAACAGGTTTCATGTCTATTACTCACATACTTTGCAAGGCCATTACTTGTGTAACTTAATGAGGATTTTTCTACTTTGAACCACAGAAGGCATATGTGCCTGACTCACATGCCCAAGTGCTAGACAAAGAGAATGCAACTCAAACAAACTAAGCTTTTATTTCTATATATATTATCCATAAAGCACATAATGTTAGTGCTGCTCAGTGTCCCACTGAAATGCTCTGAATGGACCAATTTATTCTTGTATCTGGAAAAACAATTGGCAAAGAAACAGGTGTCACTGCTGCCTGTATTCCAGCTAATGTGAAGTATTGTAGTTATGTGGATGTATTGTAGTTAACACTGAACAAGAAGAATTCATGCTGGAACATATTGTGAAATATTAATTTTGAGGAAAAACACCATTGGAGTGACTGCCACTGCTTCTGATTTGCAATAAGAAAATTCCTAGAGAGAAAAGAACAAAAATACCAGCTGTGCCCTCCCTTTGCTAGTTTTCTGGGGAATCACTGCAAAGGTAATAGAGTGGTGGATTTTTCTATGAACTGATTCACACTTACTTGTCTAATCTACCTGCCAAGATGAAGGCATCACCAGAAGATGTCTCGTTCCTTCTCTTTTGGGATTTGCCTTTTGTGACTAATGCAGAAGCAATTCCCAAGTCCCAGGCACATCAGGCACATCTTGACCCCCGCTGGGATAGGACCTGAGCAAACACCAGCCCTTTCCTGATTCCCCCTGAGGGATTGTGAACACCTGTGCCCAGCAGGAGATTTTGTGTACTCTGAGCAGACACAGATCTGAGTGGATAGAGGGGTGAGGAATAAGTGTGCAAGAAGTCAAAGTCCTGAACTTATTTCAGAATGGGATATAGGAATAGACTACAGGAATAGACTCTCACCTCTTACAGAATCAACTGCCTTTCAGGTGTCTAAATTGGAACAGATAAGATCCTCCCTTCCAGGTGAATCTTGTTTTGTGGAGAGTGTTGACTGAAGAGGAGACTGAAAAGGATTACAAATGTGCCAGGTGATCAGGAAAAGTGTATCTGCCTCTTCTTACATCAAGGCATGGGGAGTTGCTGGAGGGGATCTTCCTTTTCACCTGTCTGGGGTACAGTGTTGTGCTCATGGCCAGTCAGTGCAAGTGCTCCTGGCACTGTGCACTTTCCAGCCTAACTTTGGGAGTAGCAGAGAATCATAGACAGGTTTGGGTTGAAAAAGACCTTAAAGATAATCTCATTGCAAGCCCCTCTCTTGGGCAGGGATGCCACCCACTAGACGAGGTTGCCCAGTGCCCCATCCTGCCTGGCCTTGAACTCCTACTTGAAAGCAGACCAGGAAGAGGCACTGCCCAGGCGTGAGCAGCTGTGATGTGGAAAGGCTTCAGCTGTGCTAATTGCACAGGTTTCAATTTGCACAGGTGCTGACACACCAAAGCCTGTGTGGCTGGGTCACTTTTATCTTCCCACAGATCAGTACCTATAGTACCAATATACTGCAAGCCACATGCCTTGATTTCACCAGCCAGTGTTTAGACTCAGCTGACACTGTTGTTACTTTCAAGACTGGAATTGAGTGGGAAGTGAAAAACAGTCCTTGTGAACTTGCAGCTACTGGAAACACAGTTGAATATTACAGGAGAACAGCAGATAATTCTGCAAATAACACAGTGCAACAGGCTTTGGTTTGTTCCATCTTTAGTCATTCATTTTAGTTTGAAGTATTGGGGATGAAGGCTAAATCTACAGGCTCATTGGCACTAACCCTAGTAAGTTCTGGTGCAAATTCCCTGGCAAAGATGAACTCTTATACAATTCATCGTCTTGATTTTCAAGTGGGAAGAGTCTGGTGGAAGTCTAGTCATCAGCTGACAAGCCCTACCTATGAATTTCTGTTGGGCTTTAGTAGCCAAAGAAGTGGCTTGTCTGTTAGGTTCTGACTTTAGAAGTCATCCCATCTTCTGCTCGGATTTACTTTTAATTTTACTATGTACATTAGGAGGGAGAGTTTCCCTTTCTAATGCCTCTCTATTTAAAAAAAGAAAAATTCTGCTTCATTCTTTAAGTGTCCTTAAGCAGACAGCTGAGCTAAAACTAAAGCTATTTAAGTGGAAGACAGATGCCAGGGAGTTAGTGAGAATGGTCTTGATTCAGGTTAGTCTCATTACTTTCTGACATTCATAGCAATTCTATGAGCAGTAAACTTTCATTCTCAGCAAATTTCCAGTGGTAACAAGACTTCTTCACAAAGAGTTTGACTGATGTGCTCTATTCCTCTCTTCTTAATTTCCAGAAAAGTCCTCTGATCTTTCATGGCTGGGAAAGAATAGAGTTCAAATACTGACCTTGCCTCTATCCTATAGGGAGAAGGAAGGGAAACAACCTGCAGCTCCAAGTTCATAATTGAAACCCTTATACATGTGTGGAGGGGACAGTTTTTGTTAAAAAGAAACTAAACTTTTCATTACATAGCTGCCCATTAAATTCTTTGCAGAAAAGAAAAGCAGAAAGTTTGGTTGGTGTATGTAACTCTTATTTTACACGTATTTTTGGTCTCAGAAATGTCTGCCTTAACCAAAAACTAGTAATAAAAGTGGGAGTTCTGACTGATAAGAAGGGAACCTGCTTCCTGTTAGTAACTAAAGATTTAGTACTTGAGTTACTCCACGCATTTCAAAGCAGCCATTTTCCATTTGCAGCCCTGAGATCTCCAAAAGTTGTTTCTGTGCAGCTACTTTCACAGAGAGATAACAGTATTATACACGCTCCTGTACATTGCATCAAGTTGCATGGCATGACATACTATTCCAGAGCTGTCAAAAAGTTGGACTCTGCTGTCCTTTATGATTTTGTTTACAACTGAGTGTCTGCAGGTGACTGGAGGTGTCATTCCACTGCAAATCAGACAGCTGAGCCAGGAATGAAATGTTACTCCTGGAGAATATGATTGTTGTAACCTTCTAGACAGGGGCATACAATTGTCTTTTTGAGAGCCACCATGCTGCAGGTTAACCTGTTGATTATTCTGCTTTGACTCTGTACATACCAGAGCTTTGGACTGGCAGGCAAAGAACAAAAGAAAAAGTTCTGTTAAACCATGGATGTCAGTGAAAACTATGAATGAGAGACTCCATGTTGGTGCTGACAGCATGCTTTATTTTTTCTCCCTATGCTGTAACATTATGTACTCTGGTTTTCATGGGAAATGCTAAAAATCACATCGTTTCATCTGGGCCTTTTTTCAGTCCTTCCTGTGTGAAAAGCCATATGTCTCTGTCCATGTAAATGTCACATTTCACCCTGCTGATCCAATTTATTCAGTCTGAACATTTTTCTTAATGCTTTTATACAAATACATTTTCTCTGACCAGATTCTTATTTGTGTCATGGTCTGTTCCTATTATAGATGAATGAAGATTTGTCAACAAAAAATCCACTCAAAAAATTAGAATAGCTAATCCAAAACCTCATTGACGTCAGAAGAAATACTCTTACTGACTTCAGTGGTTCTACAGTGTCCTTTTGATGCTTCCCTAATTTCTGTAAATATATCTGTTTAAGAGGAAAAATATTTTTTCCCCACAGTATATGTATTTTTTAAAAGTCTGTGTAATGATAGGGAAATATTGAGCAAACAAAATTAGAATTGTGCCTTTTGGATGCATTTTGGCAGATGGGTGCTCTCTCTGAAAAGAACTGTGTGCCTGTCATTGTGAATACCTTTGTGTTTAGCTTTAAATATCCTGAAATCAGGCGAGCTGCACTTTGAAAACCCCCCTTGCTCTTCCTGCGAGGTTGTGCTGGCAAGGCTGCAGCTCTGCACTTTGCACTCTGGAGCCTGGCGAGGCAGAGCTGCTCCGCCCGGGATCCCAGCTGGGAGCGCCGGAGCTGGAGAGCTGCAGGAGGCTGGATGTGGGGGCGAGTGTTTAAAAACACACCAGCCCTTTTTTTCTTTCTGGTAATGTAGCTGTCTCTGGTGGCTCTTGTGGGTCTGTGTCAGCAAAGTGGTGTTTATGGTGCTTCGTCAAGAGAAAGTTTGTCTTTTAAAGCATTAAATAATAAAGACGGTGAAAAAAAGGTTGCAAGTTGTATGGCTCAGCAAAATAAGCAAGCAAGCAAATTCTGGCATGTAATTTCAGGACTTAATCTCATCACTTGTAAACAAATTAAAAATAAGTGGTCTGCCTTGAAATGGACGGAAAGTCTCAGACAATGAGTGCTCAGCTGATTTTTAATAGAGAAAATGTCTGACTTGGAGCAGAATCTATGTGAACCTAGAGACTGAGCAGTGGGAGAAGCACCCTCAGTGCAAGTGTAAAATTAATGTTTTAGGAGGGAAGAGCTGCCACAGGAAAAAAGCACAGGAAATCTTTCTGTCAGAACTGCACAGATGGTGAGGGGAAAAGAAATCTTTTTGGGGAAAGCAGAGAGAGAATTTGAAAAATCCACACAACCTTGGTGAGCCTGGAACTGATTGGGTTGATGCTCTCTGTCTTGTATCTTCACAAAGTGAAAGAGCTGATGAACATCCCCCTCTCCTCAGATGTATTGCTCTTGAAGTCACTTCTTTTTTAGAAAGATTCAAGCAGCACAGGGAAACCTTATGTCCTGAAAGCCTGGTATTATTTAATGAATGTTGGAAGGAAGCTAGCATAACAAATTGAGCCTGCAGGATTTTAGGACCCAGTACAAAGCAACCCATTCACAGCTCCAAAATCTCTTACACGTTTTGTCAGCCCTCTTTCTGAACAATCATTGTGTATTATTGTCTCACAAGATAAGATGCAATGTAAATATCATGTTTAGGACAGATCTTTATCTATCAAAGAGAATGCATGGTTCTTTAGATTTGTAGGGGGTTAAAGTCAGTAATAATAGGTAGGAATGAGGCCATGCTCCTATTTTTATGTTCATACATATGTAAGAACCAATTAATAAAAATTAGAGCTTTGATTTTGCTAAGCTTTAACATTATTTTTTTGTTTGTTTTTGTTTTGTTTGGGTTTTTTTGTTTGTTTGTTTGTTTTTAGTCCATGACTGCTTCCTCACCCTGAAATGCTGTAACCTTTCCTCACTCACTGTCCACTGTGTTTTATAGAGGAGGACTGTTTTTATTAATAAGTAGATGGACAGCCTGTTATGAGACAATGATTTTAAATAAGGAGCATCAAGAAATAAATGAGGAAAAGCTCAATTAAGATTAAAAATAAAAAAGAAGAAGAAATTATCAAAGTATGCTTTCCATCTCCTAGGGAAAGCAACAGATCCATCCCATCAAGCAAATAACCATTAAGCAAATGATGAGACTGATATTTGCTTTTCTTACCACTGTTTTAAATGTCGCTGTTCTTTACTTTTATTTTCTTCTTTTCTCTCATATTAACCCAGAAATGCTGATGCATCAGCATGCCTCCTTATGACAGGGAAAGATATTTCCCTTTACTGAAGTGGATTCAGAAGAAAACAAATCCTGAGGGCAGTGCACATCACCTGTAGAGAAAAGCATGGTCTGAGGTGGCTGTTGGAGGCTGCCCGTGGCAATTTGTGGGTTTCTGGGCAGACAGACAGAGCTGATGAGAGCACCTGAGTTGCTGGTGGGAACTGGCAGTGACAGCTAAATCTGGTTATTCTCAGGGAAGAAAAGAGAAAAGAATTAAGGAAGTGAAAATACAAGGAAGCACACCTGCTATTTAAAACAAATACCCTGAAGCCACAGCATGAGGCCTGCCACTGCTGACTGGTTTATTAATGCAAAATTATGATGACTGAGATGCAGGGCAGAAGTAAAACAGACAAGGTGCAACAGTAAATACAAGCTTCAGAAAACTCAGATTTCATCATTTAGCAGTGGCAGCTGTCCTCCCTTCCCTGCTTGGAAGAGGATTGATCAATCGCTTTAATTCAGGAGGAGCTGTATTTCCCTGACACACTAGAATTCAAGTCTCATTGGCCTCAACTGATAAAACAGGTGTCATTGGAGGTTAAAATGTACATTGCATCTCTACTGTATAACATCATTCACACAGGTGAGTTCATGCTCTGGATCATTAATATCCAATGAAAATACCGGGAGAGGAGGGAGAAGTACTGGTAAAAATGGTCTGCAAATATGTCACATTTCTGACACTCTTCTCAGGTATGCTCTTTCTCTAATGGAAGGCAAAATGAACTGGCTAGAAAGATGTCCCTAAAACATTATAAAAATCACCCCTGGAAAATGTCTGAACTAATTAAAAGGTGGAAACGAAATGAGCTGGAGGCCCCAGAGCTGCTTCTGTTATAGAGGAGAAGCAGAGGTGGCTGTAGCAGTAGCAGGAGTGATATTACCACACACTGGTTCATAAAGAATTTAATGTGTCCCACACTGTGCCACTAATTGCCCCAGTGTGGAACAGTGTCACAAAGAGAGGAGATGAGGATGAGCAGGAAGAGAGCCTGAAATCTCACAGTGCGAGGGGATTTTATTGGCACTGCCAAAGCGGAAAAGTTGAAGTGAGCTCCTGTCAGGTTGAGTGAGGAGTTGAAAGAAAAACAAGTCACAGCCTCCCAAGATGTCAGGCACTTTGCAAACCTCCACTGCACAGGTGTCAGCTCCGGGACGGCGTTTGCCCATCACCTGCCTGTGATTTTGCAAAGCCACCGAGGGCTCTGCAACGCTCAAAGGGTTGCTCAAGCGTACCAAGGGCTGCAAATCCACCTGCACAGAGCTGGTGCCTCTTGCTTGAGCTGGCATGAGGGGCAGGCAGCAAAACACAGCTCCATTCTGAGGTGAGAAGCTATGTGCTGCATCATTACAAATTATAGTAATCAAGAACATCACAGGAATAGGAAAAAGACTGAGCTATGTGAGATGCACGTGGCTTCAAGCCTTAGAATGGAGCTGTGTTTTGCTGTATGTGTAAATGCAAGGCAAAGGAGGGATTAGCATCCAGAAATGGTCAGAACACTGAAAAGTTTGTGGTTCCAACAGTATCTATAGGATACTGAGGAGTTGGGCATTACAAGAATGCAGTGGACTGGCTTGGTTCTGCATTTTAGATAACAGGCTCAACTTTGGTAGAGAGTATCAAGGACAGGTGTGGAAAGTCTTAGTAGGAGACATGTTTTGATAGGCATAGAAAGAGTTCATTCTGGTTCCAAGTGCACCTTATGCAGGTCAGGGATGATTGGTTGCTGTCCCATGGGCTGGATTCAGCTGGAGAACATTTGTGTCTGGTCCCAAAGTACTGTTATGGTTGTTTACAGTCTTTTAGTTTCAAGTATGGCTCTCAATCACCACCATACCCAAATGCTCTAGTTGATACCCAACAAGTCCATGCACCTGTCCTGCTTGACTGATGGGGAGTTATTTGTGCCTAGTGACCATGACACTGGGGATTGTCCCTCACCTGGTGTTCCAGGTCACATTGAAATACAGCAAAAACCATGAGTTCATGTACAGGTGCTAATAATGCAGAACATTTTGTTGCCTGTGCTTGAACTGTAAAGGTGGTTGGTTTTAAAGCAGTGATCATTAAGAAAAAATGTATTTCCGATAGACACTTTGACTGTATTTATGATTAATTTCCGTAGTCTATAAACTGGACTTTTAAATATAAACCTTGACAGTTTTCCTTGTGATTGTTATTTGGTCATTGCCTACATGTAGAAAACGGCTTTTCTCATTCAAAAGATGGGTTTGGGGCAAGGAGAAAAGTTTGTCTGTGTACTGGATTTGCATTATCAATTCAAGTCAGTAGAGTTCCTAGTTTGGGCATACGTAGTAGACCGTCTGCCCTTCTAGAGAGGCAAATAACAGGTGAACAAAGAAGAAATCTTAACTCTAAAACAGAATTAGGCAGCTGGTGTTAGAGGCAGTCAATAGCCCTTAGCATTTGAATGTCTGTATATACTTACCTCAGGAGGTATAAACTAAGGAGCTTTCTTTGGTGTGAAACAGCAAGCCTACACAAAGCCTTAAGGATAAGTTAAATTTCTTCACTATGAGCCAAAAAAAAAGGGTTTTAAGCACAAGAGCTGGGAAAGTCTGCCTCCAGTAAGCTTTCTGCTGCTTGAGATGGCAGAATCTGCAGTTGATAGAGGGAAGTGGCTGGGAGTTCCATAAATAATAAATTGCTGTAATCCCATGAGGTCATTATAAAAATATGCATAAGAATCATAGAAAGAATATAACAGGTCACAACCTCAGTAGATTTTAGAGCTGATAAAAAACCAGTAAGCTTGATAAAAATGTCTTACAGACAGAAACCCCGGTCAGAGATACTTCAAAATTATATTATACAAAATTATTATTTTGGGAAAGAGACAAATGACAAAAAAGCATGAAGTGAGTACATGTGGAAAACATTAATTCATGCAGGAATGGACTAAATCAATGCTATTTAGCCTTTTTGATTTAGGAAGAGCCAGGGCCTCCAAAATCTGTCTTGCATGGAAATATTCTTGTAGACTAAACGTTATTACATTTAGAACTAAATGTTCTTCAGGCAACAGCTAGTAGTTTTATTTATTATATTTCCCCTTAAAAAACCCCCTAGGTTTGAGCTATAAAAAAAACTCTGATAGATGCTACACCTGGAGGCAAACACTAAAAGTATGAAGATCTGGAAAAACACCTGGCTTGCCAGAAAAATAATAAGATGGATTATTTTAAGTACTCCATTGATTAAAGCAGCATCATCAATAATATAAATATCATTTGAACATATGGTACAGACTAAAGGAAAATGGGTTGACATACACCTGCAGGGATATATATGGCACCTGAAAGCCAAAACCTAATACAAAGCTTGATTGAAATGTACCACATAAGCTGCAAACTGGAAATTTCATATAGAGTGTGTCAATTTCATTCCAATTACTTTTGGTAGAAGTGGAAATTGAGGTCTTTACAAGAACAGAAGAATCTCCACTGACAGAAAGTTGCTTTGAGAAAGAGAGAAGTTAATGATGCTGTTGATAGCTAGAAGTAGCACACGTTAAGTAGCACAGTTTCACAGACTCAAAAAGGTTCCTCTTTCATTTAAGGCTTATAGATATTCCCACTGGAAGTAATGGGACTGTTTGAAGCAAAAGGAAATCTGAGAGGCTATCTGAAAGTCCAATACATAACTTACGGTGGTCAAAACAGCACCTTGTAATAAAATAGGAATCCCCAATAGAGGAGGAATGGGACAAATGGGGTTTTAATATTACACTAGGTTGCAAAAGCTTGGTTTTGGAGAAGGACCCTGTATTGCCTGGATTGGTATAAGGATAAATGGCTGATTTCTGTTTCTACATCAGCTGAGCTTTAGAGGAGCTAGCTGGGATCCCCAGAGGAGTCCAGCTGCCATGGCTTCGAGCTCCCAACATGTTAATGGAGCTGAAACTCAGAAGCATCCCTGAGCTCCAGCTTAGAAGGCTGCTTTCCTTGGGTTCAGGTGTCTCTGCTTTGTCCTGGAGCTTGGAGATTTACTTTCTGTAAATCACCTGTCTGGAGCACCAGGTGAGCTCCTGGTTTTCCTGTCAGATAAATGCTGCAGAACAGCAAGAAAATAACATATTATAAGAAGCTTAATTCCCTGCAGTCTGGCCTCTGGGAGGTTTTTGGTTGAATCACTGACTCTTTGGAGGCCCAGCTGAAATCCAGGTGGTTTTGTGTCTTCTTGGTTGTTTTTCTGTGGGGGATTGAAGACAAGATGAAACTGTGGTGGTACGAGGGAGGTTTAACAAACACATAATTGTGTAGAGTGCATAGGTAGTTTTAAGTTTATGCATTTGATCTTTCAAAACAAATCACAGAGCGTAAACAAGCACCAAAATAGACTTGATTAACTGCAGTTTCCACCACTGTGCTATCTAGCTGTTTTCAGCAACAGCCCCTAGGCAATATATAGAAATGGGTCAGTGTATACATATTTTCTCTCCTCTATTAGCATTGCAGTGGATTCTGTGCTTCATGTGCCCGCAATTTCAAGAGCTACTTTCCTGGCTGCTCCAGCCTTTCTGCTCTGCCTCCGGTAGCTTGGGATCTATTGTTCAGCAAAGATGGCTTGAGCTGAATGGAGACCATCACTGGAGAAAACAAAGCTGCTGCGGCTGCAGGCTGGGGAAAAGAGGATGTCAGATGGAAACAAGCACTGAGGGTGGGAAGAAGAGGCAGAATAAAAGCAGGGGTGATTCTGCTTGTATTGGCATGTGGCACGCAGCTTGCATGCTTGTGTGATATTAACTTCCTTCTTTTTGCAGCAGGGAAGCCTCTGGCATCCTGACCCTCACAAATACAAACAGATGTCCCCAGGCAGGCCCAGTCCGCTCCTGCTCCCTACAGCATCAGCATCTTTTACACACAGGGTTCTATATCACAAATGGCTTTTTTATCATTTATGTATTTCAATTATCTTAAACTCCCTTTCTCCTGCTTCAACTCAGTCTCAGAGGAAGAGAGCAAATGGATTTAATGCACTTACCAGTTGAGAAAAGTGCTATAGATAACCACCTAAAGGCCAAGTATTGCAGATTTTGTTTACAGCTTTGCAGTAGTTGGAATGATATACCAAAATACTGGGCATCCAGCAGCTGCCTTGGAAATGAATGGTAGCTATTCAGGTGCTTCTGGCTTTTGCAAAGCAAAGCTTTTTTTGGGGTAGTCACTTACGGATTTAGGAAGTGTAACTGTTGACTGCAGTTTCTGAAATGGTTGGCCCAAATTCCCCAAGCCAATACGGGTATGGCAGTGTACAGCCACGCTAACATCTGAGGAAAAATAGTCAATTATAGCATCAGTAGTGAAAAGGGAGTTTAAAAGCCCTAAGCTATTTAGAAACCTTAGATAAAAATGACACCAGATTTTTGGTGCCTAAATCAAATAGAAAACTTTTAAGAATCAGGGTATTTTGAAAATGTTGTACAGTAATCTCTGTGTTAGAAAAAAGTCTTACCACTTTTCCACTGCTGCATGTCAAGAAGAATATTAAAATGTTTGTCCAGCTCCTTCAACAAATAGTTTTCTAACCTATAGATGTATGCCTACTGATGGCTACCAGCTCTGACTTGGAAAACAGGAGTCAGATCATGGAGAATTTCTTTTGGCAAGTGACAGTGTCACCAGAAACCGTTGTTTGAGAAAATCCAAAATTTGGCTCAAATTCACAACCCCTTTTAGCTATTAGAAAAGGTTCTTATTTTTCTAGAAACCATAAATAAATAAAATACAGAATTCTGTCTGTTTTACCACCTTGTTAAAAGAAAGAGGAAGAGTAGTGAGCAGTGAGGAACTGAGTTGCCTTATGAGGTCTCTCGCGGACTGAAACCACATTTCTCCAAGTTCCAGGAATGATGTTTGGAAGCTGCAATGATCTGAAAACAAGGCATTCCTCCTTCCAAGTATTTGGAGGGAAAAGAGCAGGCATTGACTGAAGGGGAAATGGGAGAGGTGGTAATCCTGTTGAGCAATCCAGTGATACACCCTTTCCTCACAGTTCCTTCCTACTTGGGTGAGATAAGTGACATTGGAAGTTAGTGACTAAGACCAACAAAATAGGGTGGTGTCTTTATCTGAGAGGTGGGTGTCCCCATTTTAAGATTAATTAATGTTTAATCTGTTTGGAACATTTGTATATTTTGTCAGGGCATGTTCCCAAGCATATTTGTGGACCTTTTGGAGCTTAGAAACAAAGTAATTTCCACAGTCAGTCAGCTAGCAGCATGTGATCAGCCTTCTTACT
>NW_008237222.1:11494920-11587957 GCF_000691975.1 Corvus brachyrhynchos
ATTCCTGTGGGTCTTTTTCTACTGAGAAGAGAACTGGAGATACGTTTTTTTTAGAGTGCTTTCCTGAGCAGTACCATCCAGGTTCTAAGTCCTGGTTTTCTATGTGATACAGTAACTTTGTTTTGACAGTCGAGGTTTCATTTGCAGAGACTTAAAGCACAGCTATTGTGTTTGGTACCTGTATTTTTCTGTGTTGTCTTTTTTTTTGAGAAATAGTTTTAAGAAAATATTTTTTTCCAACTGGTTTTGACCAGTATCTAATTTTCTTTCAAGGAAGGTTTGGTATTTTCCTGCATTTTCCTGGGTTACTTTAGCACCAGCTTGACCTCGCTTTCTCCAGGTACTTTTCACAAGACTCCTTAAAAATAGCCCACAGGCTAGTTCCCAAAGGCCCACAGAGAAGAAGTTGAAAATCAATTTATTAGCAGTATCTCATTTTGCATGGAGCACAATGTGAGTGCAGGAAGAAAGGGATGGTCATTAATATACATTAGTATCCAAGAAAACTAGTATTTTAGTTTCTACACACTGGAAAAGACTTAATCCAGCTTGCTTTGCCTACACAATTAGGATGAATAAAATAGAGGGATCACTTAGGAATAAGAAAAGCAGGTTTTAGTCAAGTCAAGGTTAATCAGTGTATTCATATATGGAGCTGAAAGGATTTTTACTCTTTTATTAAACAGCTTTGACAAATTAGCATTTAGCTTGTTGCACGCTGCAAGGGTAACATTAATAGTGATAGAAAGTAGCAGATTTTTGATCTATCATTAGCATTTTTCAGTAGAAGAAAATTTTGTGCTAATGTAAGTAATTTACCTAAAACCTTACTGTCAGCCCTGATAAACAGACATACTCACTGAAATGTTGTTTCTTTACAGATGCTATTACCTCTTAGAAGAGTCATTAAGAACATTCTCATTAATACAGCTTGCTCTGTTCTTGCTCCAAGAAAACTGCTCTTAGAGCTGACTGGAAACCAGGAAAAGTGTGTCTCTTGTGTTGTAAGAATAATCACAAAAATGTTTCTTTCTCTTTTGGCCCAGGTTTGGAAAATTCCCCGAGGACTCTAAAGAAATCTATGAGCAATAAGCAGTCCATCAGTGGTAAAAGTGGCGGGGTGAATAATCAAAGGTCAGTTCTCCATCATCTGCCACATCTTTGAAAGACCAGGTTTATTCACTCACTGTGATTATGGTGTGATTGCACATGTCATGAAATCCCACTTAGGACTGCAAGATTTCGTGAGAACTAAGCCAGAGCTGGGCCTGGCCTCTCCTTGTTGTGGAATGGCTGTTACGAAATCCCCCCTCCCAAGCCGTGCCTGAACTTCAGGCGATGGCGCGGTTGAGGGTTCATGTCACATACCTCCATAAGCAGATGGACTGAAAGAATTTTAATAACTCTCTGGATCTAAATGATCATTCCTTCCACATTCTTTGTGGCTTCATAGTGTTTATGATAATTCTTGCTCAGGATCCAATCTATACAGTTTATCCAGCTGTGCCTTTGATGTCTGTGCTGTGGTCTCCAGGGACAGAAGTCGTGAACGAGCGGTTAGTGAGTGACACCCAAGGGGTTATGACATCTTTAACATAAACTCATCAGCATAAGGTTTTTCTGCTGAAATGGATTAAGCAATTTATTTAGCTATAAAACCCAGAAAACTAGTTAAGTGAATTTTACTGGGAAATCAATAAAGTAATAATTATGTGGTAATATAACTGGGACTGAGGTAACCAGCTTTGGTCTTCTTTTCTTTGTTAATCCATTCCCTCTATCCTCTTTATCCCTGTATTTTTTGAATAGCCACAACTTATTCTGGTGAGAGGACTGAAAAAGCATATTGAGAAATCTTTGAGCATATTAACTTTTGTACTGTGAAACCTTTCTGTCTTGCCTTTGCAATAGATGCAAAAAAGAGCCCATCCAGATTCATTAACTCATATATTATCTCAAACTCATATTTTTGGATTCTGTTAAATTTTCCCCATTTATTTTTCATAGAATGCCTTCCTAATCCTATCTGAAGCATGCCTGCAAGCTAAAGATAAATATATAAAACTTACCTTTGAATTGAATGGTGTCTAACTATTGCTGCTTTAAAAAATAATAGCAAGCCCCTTGACATTATCTTCAGCAGAACTTCAGAATTTGCATGTAGGCTGCAGTTATTACAGTTACATAGCAAGCTTTTCCTTCTGATAATTAGACACAAATTAATTTAAAATAAACTTCATTTGTTAGGCTGTTATAAATATTAAGAGATGATAAATTGCTAGAAAAAAACAGACCTTCATACATCAGTTATTTCACACTTGCATTTTAGAGTAGATTAGTTAGATATAGCAGTGTGCACATTTAAAGGCTTAAATGATTTTCAAAGACCTTTTTTTTCTAAAAAATGATGGGAAAAAACCCCCAAACTCATCAGTTATGTGCTGCATATTATTTCTAACAGATGAATCCTCTTGAAAACCACATCATATTATACATATTACCAATGTATTTGCATTTAGGAATTTCATTCCTATGTGTGAACAGAACACACACATCTGAATTCCAGAGAAATTAAAAAGGGTAGGACTGAAGGTCTTTTAAAGATAATTTCCTTTCTTTTTCTGCAGCCTGAAATGTCTTTAGGAATCAAGTCCATAGTCAGCAGGAATGAGACTGAAATCATACATTGGATAATAAAAATGACCCCAGCAGTAGTAGCAGTGAGCCCGTGCCCTTTGTGAGCAGTAAACTGGCTGGAAACGTGCAGGAGGAACAAGCAGATAGTGGCAAACATTAATACTGGGCTAGCATTTCTAAATGGATGTGCTTATTTTGAGTGTGATCTGTGCTTCAGACCAAGGTAGTTTTGGGCCATAGAACTATAATAAGGGGGAAAAAAAAAGCAGTGTGCACCCTGAAGAAACTGCTCATATGGGAAAATTAGAGCTTGTTAGAGATAATGGATGTATTTTTTCATTAAAGCATCAATGATAATAAAACATAACTTTAACTTTTTCTATGAAGAATTTCAAATTGCTGTCAGAAAGTTTAAAAAACAACCACTCAACTGAAAAAAAGCCAAACCCAAGCACAACCACCCTCACACTTCTGAATAACTTTTGTGAAACTGAAATATTCCAGCTGAAACAGAGTATCTGTCCTCAGAAAATCAGTTTCACTGTTTTGTGGTGGCTTTAGCATTCAGTTTATTGCATTTTTCTCTATTACTGTCTGTGGATTCTGAGAGGCTTTTAGGAGCTGAGGAGGCAGCTGCGTGGTGGGGTCATTTGAGGACTGCAGGAGTCTCTGTCAGAGCTTCCTTAGCTCTTGGCTGGGGATGGACTGGTACTTGCTATACCAAACTGAATCCAAACTGAATCTAGTTTTTAGAAAAGATCAGGAAACAGGAAGCTCTGGGATGTTATTTTTGTACATGTTAGGAGACATTTTTAATTTTCAGATAAGTGCTTGCCTATTGAAGCTTGTGGGCATGTTTCTGTGATATTTGAGACAGGGACTTTGGATAGAATCACCTTGACTATTTAGTCTTCTGCACGTGAAAGGCACCTTTATTTATACAGAACCAACCAGCAGCATAATAACCTATATACCAGCTAAAGCAGCAGGAGATACCACCTGGCTCTTGTATTTTTCTTGCTCAAAAGTGTAAGACACTGCTTAGAGCTCAATGTCAAAATATTTATTTAATTATTTACTTATTTTCTAATCTTTGTTTTCCACTGGAGAAACGCAGAGAGGAGGTAGAAGCAGTTTTGCATGTCTCAAAGCAAGGCAGTGAACCCCAGACCCAGGAAATAATAGCACCAGTGTCAGTAAGTTGCCAACTGGAGCCTTTCAGTGGAGTGTAGTGCCAGGGGAAACACTGGCCACCTTATGTGCCTTGAGCCCCTGTGTATGCAAATACTTCAGGGCTCAGTTCTGCATCCATTTATCCTTCAAAAAAGGAGTAGCTTGTGCATAGCTCCATCAATTCTGAAAGCCATGGCTGGATCCACGGGTCTAATGTGTCTGTTGTTCCTGTAAGCTGAAAGGACTTGATTTCCCTCAAGGTGGAATTTTCTGTCCTGTGTGTCAGTGATGCGCAGAAGTGCCACTGCAGACAAGTGTTGCTGTCACCTGTTTTATGAGTGCAAGATGCTCCACACCCTTGTTGGAATAAGCAAGGCAGAGGAGTCTCCTCAGAGGTGTGGTCCCTTGGGAGCTGGCTGCCTGGCTGTGGTTTTACACATTCAGCCAGCTCGGATGCCTGAATATAAACTCCACACTTGGGGGTGAGATGTAGATGTTGTGCTCTTCTCTGGGGAAATCCAGGTCTATAAAACAATGAATGGATTACACAGTACTCATCCATATATGTAGCTTTTCATCTGTGACAGATGTGATATTGATAATATCCTCCACTCAATAAGTCCTCTAAGTAAAATTTTGTGCCAGGTTAAATCTCTGATTTAACTGTTTAAGTCCCCACTGTGTGGAAGGCTGACAGTAGAATGGATTGGGGAGCAAGACCATGCTCAGACATAAGGCTGGGTTTACACATAGCTCTGCTGCAGACTTTGGGCCTTATTCTTCCCAAACACCTCTAATTTGAGTGTAAATCCACTAGTTTCTCATTTCCCAGCTGATCCCTTGTATTTTTTATATGGCTGGTTAGCTCAGAGACCTCACATCCTGTTCCCCCGCAGGGATGCTGCATGGATTTTGTGCTGTTTTCTGAGTCTGAAAAATGACGAGATGAAAGGCAGCTTAAATTCTTTGTGTATAACCGTGGAAGATTTGTTTGACCCTCCCATTTCTCTTGTATACTGTGAAAGCTGTGCTTTCCCACTGCCTTGAAAGTTCATTGGTGTGAGAAACCCATCCTAGATTGGACTAATCTCTACACAAAAAAGTAAAAAAAATGCTTTGAGGGCACTGGATAGGAATGATCTCAGGCAAAGCCTTTTGACTGAGGGAGACCTGTATGGCCCTGACGTGACAGATGATGAGGGAAGGATGGTTGTGCAGTAAGGAGAGAGGCCTGTGGAACAGAGCAAACAAAAATCATGTCCCTCCTGTGTCTCAATGAGCAAACAAGAGTCCTGTCCCTCGCTCAGTGGTGTGCATGTTGTTGATGTTTAATACGTAATTACAAACACACAGGTGGAAAAGAGAGGCGACTGTTGGGTTTGCAAATGCTAGTATGTGTTTCAAAGCTGCTCCTAACATGATTTTAACCGGAGAGCAGGTCCAGAGTGGTCCAAAGAGGGAAGAATCCAAACTAATGGGAAAATATTACTGCTCCATGAACGCTTGCTGGCGTGGCACGTACCCTAGTGAGCTCATTCCCAGAGCCACTGTTTCAGACAGCGGTTCTAGCAATGGATAGAAGACTGCCTGAGAAATTTTAGGTTATTCTTCTTTGCCTTATTTCCATAGAATATGCTCTATGTTAAAAATGAAATTGTAAAATATGCCTGTATTGATTCAAGATATGTAAGAGGCCTGAATGGAAACAACCTCACATGAAATATTCCTTTCACTGTTTTGCCTTTTATATCCTTATGGCTTTAGATTTTCTAAATCTTTTAGTATAATTTCTATATTTTAAAAAGGTCTGAAACTTTAAGTCATGTCTCCATAAATTATGCACCTAATTTGGGGAAGGAGAGCAGGTGAGAAATGTTCATTTCTTTATAGGCTGGAGGATACTCAAATGAGATGCAGCAGAACTGAGTCTGTCAAAAGAACAAAAAGAAGTGTTAACACTGATAATTATATTATTCAAGCAAATTGAAATCCTTGATGGGTGCATTTGTAATGATGCACTGTAAAGCAAATTGTGTTTCATAGATTGAGGGAGTCATAAAACAATAAACTCATTAAGACACCTTTTGTCTGTCTCTGCCTATGTGTGTGGTCAGGGAAGTTTTGTCAGTATTAATGAGGTGTGCTTACATCCTGTTTTTAGCAATGGTTGCCAGTCTCAGTGCATTTTAAAGCTGGAATATTCCCAATTCAAATTAAAAAAACTCCAGCAAACAAAAGACACCCACAACAATCTGACCCAGAGCGTAATTGTGCTCCAACAGCTTGGCAGACCTCATCCTTTCAGACTTGCCTTTCTGTCCCCAAAATCTGGTGGCAGCAGTATCTTAGACTGGGCTGCAGCTGGATTTGAGATTTTTGCTGAGGGAAGAGTCCCAGCCAGTGTAAATTTGGCTCCAGGTTTGGATACATGTTGTCTCTGTGCACAGAAGCAACCAAAAGCAAGAACTGTGGGTGGTAACTAATTCCATGATTATCTCTTCCAGTTGTCTTCTCAGTGTTGCTTCAGTATAAAGCACTAGACTGGGCTAAGAGGTGATTATTTTGTGCACAAGAAGTGTTAAAAGTCTGTCTCTTTACAGTGAGGCTTTTGGACTAGCACTGAGAGGTTTTGCTTCAAAAAGTGCATTTGAATTTTTTTAATGCCAAATAAGTTTTTGTTCATGAGGACTGGATCCTATCCTCTTTCCCATAGCAGGTTTTCCCCTCTCCTTGCTTGCCTTCGGTTCATTCAGTGGGATTGCTCCCATGTAAGTGCAGTGTGAAACTGCCCTGTGTTAAACCTGACCAATGCTGTGGGGAAGGAGGAGGATACATTTCTAGAATTACTGGAAATGGTACAGGCAGATAACACCAGGGAATAAATCCTGGCAGACATCCTTGTGTACAGTGGATCTGTTTATGAGAATACATAGGGAGTAGAATAAGGTCCCAAATTATAGCAGTATGTGGCTGCTGATACCAAGAGAGAATCATTTCAGCCTTCAGACAAAATCCCATTTTCTGAAATTAACCTTATAGCTACTCTTTGAGCCAAGTAACCTCTATCTTTTTCCCACTGGAAAAGTGGGAAAGAGGTCGTTTTCCTACCATGTTGCTGTATTTGTCTGCAGTCTGTCTGGGTCTTATCAATTAAAGCTTATTTTAAAAGATGGGGACCTTCACTTTTTATGAGCACCTGTGTACCCGCTAGGGACAGAATTGTATGGATTAGGGTTATGGGATTCTCTAGGAACATATCTTTGTTCTGGGATCAACCAGTAATAGGGTTTTACGTAGAAGAAATAGCAAAAAATCCTAGGGGATTCATTCCAATTATATCCCCAATTAGGACAAAAGAGGTTTAGTTTAGTTTGGTAGGGTTTCTGCATCCTTAGCCCTTTCAAACATTTGTTCCTTTATATGGCAGTGTTAATCAACATTGTTAAAATTTACTACAGGTTCTCATGTTCCCGGAAAAAGAAAAGTCATTAGCCACTTGCAATTAAAAAAGGGGGGAAAAAGCATTTTTCTAAAGTTATTTGAGGTTTTAAGAATCAATCTTAATATTGGTATTGGATAAGAAATGGGGATTGATTTCTAACAATTTACTTTTTATAAAATCATTTATCATTTACAACAATCAATATTGAGTTTACATTAAATATTGTGTGTTCCTTCTGTCTTTATTTTGATGTAAACATGCTGCTGAGTTTCCTAAGGAGATATTATATGGTTCTTTATTAACTCTTCACTCAAGAGGAGCCTGATATTGCTGCTCAAAGCTAAGAAATCCTCATAAATCCCTGACATCTTTTCTTTTTTTTTTAATCACTGCTCAAAATAATATGGTGCTCTGTTGCCCTTGTAACTTTGACAGATGATTAATTATAAATTTGGGGTACTGTGGTTCAGACAGAAACCTAATTGGGTATTTGTGAACCAAATGTGAAAATGTTGAATGCAAGTCCATGCTTCAGTGATGCTTTGATATCTCTTTTCAGAGGTTAAATCCTCTGTTTTGAAATATATGAATATACACTGTCTGTTTCTCTCTAGTGGATGTACATGTTTCCAGGCAAAATCATAATTCAGCTTCACATGAGGTGATAAAGCTTTATCAGTAACTGCAGGGTAAAGAATATTTTAAAGAATGTCTGCATTCTCTTTAAAAAAAGCTGTACCTTAAAAATCTTGGATACTTGGGGAAGACATTTCTAAAACTTTAGAAAATATGGGAATTTGCAGGTAGAATGCCCTAAACAGTACTTTTGCTTTACATCTCTGACCTTCCCTTCTGTGCTGCTTAGAATAGATTGAATTGATAGAAGAGAGGGTGTGTGAGGCACTTTGGTGTTAAGTGCCTTGAGGATTTGGCAGCCTGGTTGCAGCTCTTTGATTGCAGATTGCTTCAGCCACCTCTGGTCCTCATTTCACTGTGCCAGAACATATGGATGAGTCTGGTAGCTTTGTTGTATTGATTTGATTTGATTTGTAGAATTTTCCCACAGACCAAAAATTAAGCACTTGCTTAAAGTTTTGTTAAGGTAAACCCTGACTTGTGAAGCTGTGGAGGTGTTCCTGTAAATCTTGCTGTGGGTTCTGACACCAAATTGTTCACTTCAAACCATGTTTTAGTGACAGGTACTCCTGTGAAAGAGAAATGTTGAAACCTACCTAGGTGGGATTGAAACTGAAGGGATATTAAAATCATCATAAATTAGAAACACAGAGTTGAAATAATTTTATGTAGAGGAAATAAATAACTTAATTTTTTGATAAAGAATTGTGGGATATTGAAAGCCAAGAAGCTTTGGGACTTTTAGAGGCTGAGAACAAACAATTAAGGTATTTTCTGCTTTTATTGTTACCTGCAGGTTTGTGTGAAGCATGTCCCTGAATCAAGGTCTGACAACTGAGATGAGTATTTTGTGTAAGATCCCTCTACATTTGACTGAAGATCAAGTCTGACAGAACTGTTTAATGCCAAGGACTTAAATAAATTGTGGGCCTTTGGTCTTCACCACAGAGAAATGGATAATCTAATTCCAATCAGTTATTCCCTGCTTCTGTCTCTCCCTTCTCTTTTTCTTTGTTCATAGCTCAGAGCATCATGAGTTCCAAGTGGGGCAGTGAGCGTGAGCCCTTACTAGAGTCATATTTATTTCTATCACATCATCATCCGAAAGGCCATCTTCCCCTTGCTTTAGGTGGCAGGGAAAATCTCAGGAATTAGATGCCTCTGTCCTTAAAGGAGTATCACGGCCTAAAGAATTATATAGAACACGTAATGCTATTTTCAGTTTACTGTATGCATGTGTTTCCTGTATTTAGAGGGTGGCAGGGTGAAATTTGCTGTGAAATGGTGTTCTGTGATTCACTCTCTTGCACTTTTTGAAGTGCCCTTGTAAGGAGAGAATATCAGAGCCAAATCTGAGGCAAACTACCTTCAGCCATTGATGTCCCTGAGCGTGTCAGTCATGCACTGAAGCTGCTGGCACAGCTGGTACTCCACACACAACAGGGAGTATTTTTAACACTAAAAATGTGAGTGTGACAGGTGCACATTTTATTAGAACTTTTTTATTGTGCATTAGTGGAGAGTAGAGAGCTAGCAGCACTTTAACAAGTCTTCAAGTAAGTGAGAAAACAAATGAAGGTCTATGGTACGTACTCATGTTTGTTAGCCAAGTACGGGTAGTTCACAGCAGCCTAATATTTCACAGTTTCAGAAAAAACCTAGATGAATTTTGAGCAGCTTGCACAGCCAGAACCACTCATTCTTTTTTATGAGCTTCATTTGCATTTATACTCTTCCCTGCTGTTGTTGAGTACGCCCCTTTCACTTGTCCTAAATCTACAATTGCACTGGCTGCACTTAAGTAGCTCTTTCCTACTGATATATTGATTATCACACTAATTACATCCGGGGTCTATAGACAGGCTAAGAGAACCAATTTATTTGAATTTTTAATAGGAGTGAAAACTCTCCACAACTAATTAATTCTACAGGGATGCATCGAACTCTTCTCTTTTCTTTCTTTCTTTTTTTTGTTCTCCATCAATGCTTTTTGTAAGTAAGGGTTGTGTTAAAACAAGAAATTATATGGGGACAAAATGCATGATGCTTTTGTCTGGTAAACTTTCATATCCTTCTCTTCTGATAGACTGGGATTTTGCCTGCTTTCTGCTTGACTGGATGATTCTTTTTATTTTTCTGATGTGGTATCATACAGTGGGCCCTGGTTCTGCAATCAACTCCATGTATGCAGCCTGCTGTGCCTGCTTAGGTCAGAGAGGGTGGAGCTGGAACACACTGCAGAAATGGGCCATGGATATTAACTCATTGGTTTATAGCTGGAGCAAAAATCTTTTTTTTTTATAACCACCTGGGTGGGTTTTTATGCCTGTGTTTCATTCAATTTGACATAGAATTGGACGTCTTCAATAATTTTATGAACCTTTCAATGGGGCTTTCTCTAAATTGTGGAAATTTCCAAATGTTTTTCTAACTTTACCTGAAATCACCTAGTCTCAAGTCCCAGGCACTCTCTGATGTGTTTCCTTTGACAGGTACTTCACAGACTTTTTACAGTGGATTAAAAGACGGTTTAAAATGTCAATGAAATGGAGGTTTGAGTACAAGCCATCAGGGGAAGCTGGATAGTGCCTGGTGATAGATTTGCAGTGTAATGAGACTTTTAGCCTCTTACGTCTAGACCTTCTCTTTGAATTTAGGGTGTGGAGAGTATGAAAGCTATTACCACTGGTTGGTGATTCTTTTGTGGTTTCTCTAAATTGATCTCTTGATCTCAGGTCTTGTGAAAATGTCCATTGCCAATGGATTTCGATACATCTGCGATGATAACTGCAGTACAAAAGTCAAAGGACTGCGTATTACCATCATAGCCTTAATGAGGACCATTCCTCTCACAGTTTGATAGGTCCTAGGAGAGGTATTGATCTGGGCAATGTCCATTTTCTGGTGTTTTTAATAGCATGCCAGTGCCAGGATGCTGGCTTTCCCATTTGTCAGGACTGTTGTTTCCATGAGCACAGGATTTGACTGAAAGAAGTAGATGCAGCTACACTCATTTACCATGAATTTTTTCTTCAGTAGTGTCTTGGAACAAACTTGCTTGAAAAAACATTTAACAGGGCAAGCCCAGAGGCTTTCTTCACCTCTAAAATGGAAGTTTAAAAAGGTGTTTAAATATCACAAAGAGAATCTTAAAATGCACACAAAAATGAGTGCAACACAAGAAAAAACACTTGATGAGTTTGAGCTGAGCTCAGTGAGAGGATTTGCAGCAACATTCTGGGCACTGTAATCCATAATTTAAAGTTGGACATTTTAGAAAGAATTACATTTCATTTAGACTGGAAGGCATTAGAATATAAATCAGAGAGCCTCTATCTCAGAGAATCTTAAACAGCTTCAAAGGTTAAGTAGAAGATATAAAACTGTTATGATATGTTTGTTATGGGCCTTCAAAGAAAGTGGTGAAACCAGCAGGATGGCAATGTTACTCCAATGTTGTGAGAAAAGATTCCGCATGATTTGGGAGCATCTCATGGGCTTTGGGGCTGGGCAGTAGGGATGGGAGCATCCCAGAAGCCTTTGGAAGATTATCTGAGGTTTATGCGTGGAAGTAAAGCAGTTTTAAAGCTCTCAGTTCAGCATATACCTATTGCTGGTCTAGAGAAGAAAGGCAGGAATCTTGAAAAACTCTGCAAAGGAAAGAACTTGGGAGACTGATTTTAATTGTGGTGGGGGTGGTGGTTTGTGATACCAGTAAAGGACAAACATGGTGGATATTGGCTTTTGTAAAGAAAAATGCAGTAAGCGAAGTACAGGCAGACTGGGAAGGCAGTTTTTCTGAGGAGACTGCTGCAGGCAGATAGTGAAGGGAAGAATTTGTGTGGACTCCTTTGAAAATCCCCCCTTTAATCTCTTTGTATGTTACCTTTCACAGGCAGAGCACTTCTGTCCTCTGCCTCTGTCTGTCTGTGGATCTGAGCTCCTTGGAGCAGGACCCGCCTCGCTTCATGGGTGAGGACAGAACCTTGTAAAGGAGCCCAGAAGTGAGCTGGAACCAATAACAAATGTGGTGGTTGGTTAAAATTGTCACTGATAGGGACTTAGCTTTGCAGTGATGACACCTTCAGATGTGACACCATATTTCTCTCTATCCAGAGTACAAACTGCACCATCTACACCTGAAGCAAATTGGAGGCATCCAGAATTATGGAGTAGCGTGTATTGTGGATGGACAGGGATGTGGTCACACAAGTTTCACTGAGGTCTTGGGAATTGTGATCAAATCTTGAGGTGTGATCACTGAAAATTAATCAATCCATGCAAGATCCTCATTTAGGAACATTCTCTCTTCTCAGAGTAAACTAAGTTTTAACAGATTTACAACAGCTCTCTGTATCTGATCCTGAACTCATTATGGTGGCCTCTTTTACTCTAAGCTATGTTTTATTCTTCCTGCATAGCTTCAGTGTTTCTCAATTTAGAAGCACTGACAGTTCTTCTCAAATACCTCTCCCAGTACTAGCTCCCTTTCGCTCCTGGGGCTGAAACAGGCTTTTTGGAAACATTCATCTCTTTTGGAGTACGAAATTACACTCTGAGGAGCAATCCTATGAGGAAGGAGAGAAGCAGGAACAGTCAGCAAATATATGGTCAGAAAAGTCAAAGCTGGAGGGGAGGGAGTGGCGATTTATGATGTTACCAAAGTAGAACTGGAGAGAGAAAAAAAAGTCAAGAAAGATAGCAAAGAGAGAAAAAAGAGAATGCAGGATAGATGCAAGGATAGAAGGGAAGGAAGAAGCTATAAAATTAGTTTTTAAGAAATAAAGAAGGTGAAAAGTGTTCATTCTTATGTACTGAGATAGTGATTCCTGTGGTTCCTTGAGGGTAGTTCGAGGACTCTGTTATGCTGAGCATCTGGTACAAACAATGACCTGTTGGGTCATGAACCTTGTAACTGGAGATTATACTTGTAAATATTGAAGCACCCTTCTTTAGTTACAGGAACTGTCGTGACCACAGAAAAATGCAAAATGGGAACTTGCTTTGTCGTGGGCTTCAAAATGGTGGAACCCACTTTTGTGATTAATCGTGAAAATTAAAATTAATCAACATTTTTTACAGAAGACCATTTGGGGGTAGTGGGGAATGCTTCTCTCTGATTTGGATAGATAACTTTTCTTTAACAGGCTTAATACTTTATTTCATTTTCAGTATATTTAAAGATGCATAAGGTTTAAAGTGTAAATAACATATAATGCATCCTTCCATAGGAAGGCAACGACATAAAAACATTAAATGTGTCTTTCCAATACTTTCTGTTTTGTTTTTTACCTGGGTTGGAATCTTTTTCTGTCTTTCTTTCACACTGAAACTAGTATTTAATTTTTGCTGGAGATGTGTAGTCTGAATAACACACAATTGCCTGACCAGTTCTCTAGGATGACATGACCACTGTGGTTTATAGAGTATGGAATAAAAAGTGCTCCCCTCATAAAATCAGAGGGTCAGAGAAAAAGCATTAATTATTTATGTTGGCTGAGATTTTGACTCAGAAGCTTTGAACATGCAATAGGTGTTATTTACTCTGTGTCACCATCAATGCCAGGCAGGAAAGACTACTAAGAGACTTTCCTTTCAGGGCTGGCATTCTTTCACATAGTCCCCACTGCCCTGTCTGTCCTTCCTGCCTTAGGTACTTTAAGCAAAAATGCTCTTCTGGGCTGAAATGGATCTCCTGTGCATCAGGGCTTTTAAAATTTTCTTGAGTGCATATGGAATCTGGGAAATTTCTATTTTATGAGTTAGGTCATACTGCAGTTTTATAGCAAGATGAGTTAAACAGTAAAATATTCTTTGGATTGTCTTTACACATCACTGTTTTTTACTGTAATGGCTTAACAGGTTTCTGATATATATTGCTTTCTCTACAGCCTGAGAAACTGGTGTTCAATATCTGTCTGTGCTGGCTGGCTCATAAGAGAGCCTGCTCTGACAAGCTCCACACTCAGGGAGTCTTGTTGGCATCTGATTTTTGAGGGAGGAAAGACTAAAGCAAAAATACATTTGGATAAATTTGTGGAGCTGTTACTGTGCTGGCCTTGCTCGTGTTACACATTTGCAGCAGTGGCTGGTGAATGCTGTAGGGCTGCTTCTGTGGGGAAGGGTGGGTACGTGCCAATGCCTGAAAGAAGTCCTGGGTGGAGGTGTTCTGATGTCCAGGACTCCCAGACAGTGGTGCTGTAGTGAGTGGATGGAGCCAAAGAGAGTCTTAAAGTTTCCTTGCCTTCTGCCCTCCTGTAAGAAATGCCTGACTGGTGATACCAGGGCAGTGGGGAGTGAGGAGGGATAGGAGGTGAGGTTTGGATAGCAAGGCAGCATGAAGCATAGCTGGGGTTGGAATGGCTGATGGGATTTGTGCATTTTATGGTGAAACCTTAGGCTTTCACACCTTGGCATTTGCTGAAAGGAAGTGTCTCTTGTCCAATTAAAGAGAATAGAAACTGCTTGTTATCCTAGGCAAATTCTTCCCTGTTAAATTTCACAGGTTAAGGAAATAAGACTTGTGCATTTTAGGGAAACAGTCTTTGCAATTTTTTTTAATCGTGACTGAGGATCCCTTCTGGAGAGCAAATTGAGCTCTGAAACATTTGTTACAATGTATAATGAATATTGTTTCAACTAGCAAAGACATATATCTTATGAAAGGAGCATTCCCAGATTACACCAAATAAACAAACACAGGTCTTCTAGTTCTGATAAATTTTGCTTGGCATTTCTGCTGATTCTCAAAGGAATTTTATGTTTAAACAGGGAGCTTCTCCCTCAAACTAGTTCTGCTGTTGTGGACAGCTGAGTCGTAGAGAGCATCAACACTGAAAAAAAGGGATGAGCTTTGCCATTCAGTAAAGAGAAAGAAAATTTCCTTTGCCTTTTGGAAATGACAATACACACAAATATATTTAGGTTTCCTGCACAAACCACTTTTTTCTGTTTTTCAATTCTGACAACACAAGTGATGTCTTGTCACTGAAGGCTACTGAAAGACAAAGACATCTGCCTGCTCTTAAAACCTAGGTACAGCTGTTGCTGTAAAATTAGAACTGTAACTTGTTAGGGATGCCCTGAACCCTGGAGATTCCTTTGCTGGTCAAAGAAGATCCAGGGTGGCATTATTAGCACTTGAACTATCATTCAGTGTTCGCTTCCTTCTGATTTCATAGAAGGGATATGCTGCCAGCAGAGATCGTTCAATAAAAGCATGACTTAGTAGGAAAGAGAGCAACTGTGGTTTAGTACCAAGAGGTTGTTGAAGAATTAGCAATGAACTGAAAGTGGGAATAGGTTTTATGACCCTAATTATGTCCCTGAGACCATTTTTTTTAATCTTGGATGCCTAAGTTGGCAACAACTTTGGATCCTCAGTGAGAAAGAAGTGGATGCTGTCATTTATGGCTGCACAGAGGGGCCCAAAGCAGAGAAATCTGCCAAACCTCTGTGCTTATTCACCAAGAAAAACTGCTTCTTTTGAGTCTGCTCTCGACTGTTCCCCCAGTGCCTCCCCATCATTTCAGTGGAGGACTCCTAGGGGAATGATGGCTGCAAATGACCAGTCTGTCCTTATCAGTTTTCCCATACAGTCCTACGAAGGAAGGACATTGCTTGCCTTTAACATGTATCCTGCTAGAAATCATCACCTTTACTTCAACGGCCTTTCAAACAGTGGATCATATTTCAGCACAGAAGTCAATACTGGTCTTTCACCATTTTCCAGCAGCATGTAAGGGCCATAAATACAGTACAGATTAGCTGAGAAAAAAAAAAAAAAAAGGAGATGCAAAAGACTGTGCACAGGAAATAACATAATTTCAGTATTTTAGGCTTTCTTCTGTGGACAAATGATGACTGGGGCTGGAGGGCCAAGGGTGACTACAGTTACAGGGGGAGAAATAGTCACCTGACCTGGAATGACAATCAGTCCCACTTGTGAAGACCATTTTGTTTTGTTATTTTGTACACTGCTTGGGAGCTGAAAACTGTGTTTTCTCATAGCAGTTCAAACAGTGGATCATATTTCAGCACAGAAGTCAATACTGGTCTTTCACCATTTTCTCCAGCCGCGTAAAGGGCCTAAAAACAGTACAGATTTTCTGAGAAAAAAAAAAAAAAAAAAGGAGATGCAAAAGACTGTGCACAGGAAATAACATAATTTCAGTATTTTAGGCTTTCTTCTGTGGACAAATGATGACTGGGGCTGGAGGGCCAAGGGTGACTACAGTTACAGGGGGAGAAATAGTCACCTGACCTGGAATGACAATCAGTCCCACTTGTGAAGACCATTTTGTTTTGTTATTTTGTACACTGCTTGGGAGCTGAAAACTGTGTTTTCTCATAGCAGCTCAGTGATGTGTATTTTCTGACGCTTTATCCCAACCTTATGGTGAGCTTGAAAGGAGTCCATGGTGTTGTTACAGTATTTGAGGCAATTTCTTTTCCTGGTATAATCCTTGTACAAACCACAGGCCAAGAGTCAAGACCATTTGGCACTGCAATAGTATAATAGGGCAATGGAAATAGTGTTTATTATTATAATACAAATGCTCACTGTCACGGGAAATCTTTTGCAAAATTGCAAAAGTTAATTAAAAGTAAGAAATTATATTTCATGCATTTTCCTGAAGGATTTAGATCTTGAAAATATGGTTATGAAATTACCTAGTTCTTCTTGAGACACAAGTTTGGAGACTACTGAGGTGGCAGGTTACAACACATTCTTCTGGAGTCACATTTCTCTTAACTACAAATCAGAGACTATAAGTGTATGTGTTTGGAAATAAATATTTGTATGACTGTACGCAGATTCCCATCTCTCTAACTGGAGGCAAATGTGTATCTGCCTGCATGTATTTGGAAATAAATATTTGTATGACTGTACCCAGACTGATGAAAGCTTTACAATTGGCTTCAGCGGATTAAACCTGGTTTTGAGACCTATATCTCTGCTTTGATAATCTTTCAGGCTCTAGGCAGCATCTCAGGTAGAGATAGTAAAATTTTTCTGTGAGGTTTTTTTTTGGTTGTTGTTGTAGTTGATATTTTTATTAACATTTCAAACTTGCACTGACAGAATGAGGAACGTGGACAAACCATGAAACCTGTGAAATATTCCCAACTTGTTCGGTGAGTGGTGATGAGAACCCTAGACTGAGATGCAGGAGATTGCACTGTTTGCTTTGCTTCCTGTATCCAATTTGGTAGCCGTTCAGAGGACCAGAGTCAGGAGCTTAAGGCCGTGGTTAAATATTAAACAGCTGTGCTGTGTAAGCCGGTTTTAGCAGTCTCTGCCCACTGCCTCTCCACTCCATTGTGCCAGCACAGCCAGTGCGTGTCTGTGCAATGAAATGCATCAGTTGAAAGATAACTTTGCAAGAAATGAAAGGGAAAATGATGAAAAATATTTCAGGTGGACCAGTTCCTGATGCAGTTCAGAGTGTTACCTTGCAGGAAGCTGAGCTGGCACAGCCTTGAGAGCCGTGTAAGGACAGGAGACCTGGTATTGCAATGAGTACTGACGTCTCAGCATGGTCTCTACAAGGGATGTGTCCAGAGAGGGCCAGCCAGTGAACCTCAGAGAGGGTTTATTGGGATACCCCTCTTCCTCTTAGGTTGCTAAGCCAGGAATGAGTGCCAGTCTCTTTGGGACATGAAGAAAAATTTATCATTTCCAGTTTTGATCTAAAATACTGCAGGAATATCTGATATGCCACAAAGGGAAGAAGGAAGTATGCCTGCTTTGGTGAGATTTACAGCCCATTTTCACAGATTCTAATTGTTTAGATAGTTTTGGTAAAATTCTGTAAAACTCTTGAAGTTTTCAGTGCTTCTGAATCAAGTGGATCCAAACCCTTTTGGTCTGTGTGGGGAAGGAAGAAAATAACTTGGAGTAGGAAGAAGGGCTTTGGTGAAAAGTGGGAATGGAGTGTGATGTGGAGAGAAGAATTAAGTATTTTTTTCATATCTTTTCATATTTGAGAATCTCTACATGATCCCTCTGTGTTTGTTTCTGGAATTAAATTTCAATGTTCTTAAACATTGACAAATATTCTATGTAAATTTGTGGTGTTAATGAGAAACTTAAAAGCAGACCTTTGAAAATCAGAAGTGTCATCTATACTTTCTTCGTCTGACCTAAATGGCTGCAATGATTTTACCCTGGGTTTCCTGTTGTGGAGAGAATTATTGTCCCAGATGGTGACAGCACTTCCGACCCTCATTGGGGCATCTGGGAGAGAAATGTGTTTAAGCTGTGAGGGTCTGAAATGCTGTGGTAGTGGGAACCATGGAAATACAATAGACAGAGCTTGGTCCTTGCACACATCCGTCTCCTGCTGCCTTCTTCAGAGAGGGGAATGTTTGCTCTCATTAAGAGACGCCTGTCTCAGAGGAAGTGCTGCTTTGTGTTTGCAGCAGGGCTCAGTGACTCCCAGACTTGGAACAGTTTGAGTTTCTCTAGGACAGACCTCAGTAAAAGTTTTTAGGTTTGTTATGCACCAGGGGCCTGGTGAATGACTGTGTGAATGGCATCTTTATAGACTCCTTTATAGCAGGAGTTTCCTGGGTGGATGGCAGTCAGGCTGTAAGTTTCCCAGAGCTCAGACTTCTGTATGGCTTAGATCTGGCCATTAAATCACAGATGTTTCTTTGAAAAAGCTGAGTGTGCACGAAGTCACTCCTTTCAACATAGCGTGTCTAACGACTTGTGGAAAGCACAGACTGAATGGAACAACTATTTGATTTAAGTGTGTGTTTGGTCATTCAACACACAAAAGACCTGGCATGTGGCTGTGTTCCTGAAGACAAAGAGAATGATGCATATTGTTTGCAGATATTTATGTAAATATTTTTTTGCATTTGCATCTCTACCTTTAATAAGTAGCTCTTGTTTCCACAGTGTTCTTAATAATAAGTGTGTGCTGGGCTAACTAATAAGTATAGATCTGAACATCAAAACAATTAGAAGTGCTAAATGTACGAAAAATGCCATATGTATGTCTTTCTATGTACATCTGTGTGTACATAAAGATCATTATATTGTGAAAATGGGCACACAGTGCAGTCTGTCCAATCTCAAACTGGGGAAAGGAGTGAACAATCTGCTCTCAATCAAAATAAAATGCTTTATGTACAAGCAATGTATATGGAAGATTTTTTTATATATGCAGGAAGATTTTTACACATGCTTCCCCCCTCACACCACACATTTTAATACTTAAATGCCTAATTTCTAGACATTTTAGAACTAGATGAGAAGAGGATGAGAAATTGTGTTCATGATGGCTGCAAATAGGAAATAAAACTATTTCCCTTTCCCCCAAAACAGATAAAATTGCATTTCAGGTAAAATCTTCACCAAAGTAATGTGAACTTCTCCTTGCTTCCCTCCTTCTTTCCTCCACTGTTGCAGTGAAAACTAAACTGCCCTCTTGTGTAGGTTATCATTTCCAGACTTGAACAATGCTTATCTAACAGAGCAGGCGGACAAATAACACAGAACTCAGCAGGATGAGGCTCTGTATTTTAATATGGTGAAGTCAACCATTCAAAAGAAGAGCAAAGTCAAATAATTTTTAACCATAGAAACAGCTTGTGGATCATTGAAAAGCAACACATTTGGAACACAGATGGCTGTTTTTTCTCCCCAAAAATAACAAATGAAGAAAAAACCCTCCCTTTGTTACTTTTATTTTTTATGCAGTATTTATACTGACTAGCTATTCAGAGCTCCTTCTGGACAAGCCAAATGAGGTCTTTGCACTGATGAGCAACCGGTCTTAATTATTTTTAACAGAAAAAGAGATGATGGTTGGAAAACTTTCGAAAAGGAGTTATGTTTTCCTTTCTTTTACTCTGATGAAGCTTTTTCTTTTTAATAGAAATAACTCACTTAGATTTGGAAATAAGAAAAATGGTGTGTGGCCCAGTTAGGGGCTGATAACCTCTGGTATCAGCTAATGCTGAGAGCAATAGGCTGTCTTCCTAATTATGGCCAGCTGGGAGAACTGGGCAGGGATTTACAACTGCTTGTGCTTGGATAAGAGCAATCATTTTTTTCAAGATGTGTGTCAGCCACTGACTACATCGGGTCTGTCCCATTCCTGAAGCCTGGCATCAATCACAAGTCCAGGACATGGGCAGGCCTCTCAACCCACTGCCTAAGCCCTCCACTCCTGATGTTGAGAGTGGGTTACATTGCAGCCATGGGGCTTGCTCTGGGATCATGTCTTGGCAGGGACTACAGCATGAGCCTCTCAGTGTGGAATGAGACCTGTGTGGATGTGGGCCACCATTAGTAGTTAGACACTCAGTCGGGAAGGATTTAATCCAGAAGGGTAGTCTCTACCTTTCTAAGGCTTCCCAGGAATGAGGCCATGCTGCTGCCCTGCAAATGGCTCCTGTCCTGGGCTCGGTGTGTGGGATTAGCAGGGTTGGACTATGGGTGGATGAGGTCTAGTGGCTGTGTACTGGCCTTACACACACTTCAGGAGGTCAAGCAAAAATTTCTCCTGCAGTGCACAACAGCCTACAACAAACTCCTGATATTTTGTTCCTTTAAAACACCGAAGTGTTTTAAATCGTTAGATGCAGGGTGCCCGAGACAACCAACATTAGAGAGTCTCCAGGAAGCAAGTTATTTCATAAATAAGGAAATAATTAAGTCTGCATAAGATTGTCTGCCCCAAAATCAAATAAGGTTGTAAAACATCCAACCCCACTCCAGCCCATCCCAAATAGAATCAGCAAAAGATATCCACAGAGGCTGCTTTGGCTGCTGGGCTTGTTTTACAGTGAGTCATTGTCTCTGATGGCCATGTGTGTGCTACCAGGGGAGATTCTGTTAGCAGTCATCACTTCAGCAGAAGATGGAAAACAAAAATGGAACTCTTTTGCTCTTCCTTTCTTTCCTTTATACCAAAGTGGCTGCTTTAACAAGTATTTAAATGAGGAGTAAAAAAGGTAAGATAAGGAATGGTAGAAAATTAGTTATTCTTCGCATTCTCATGTTCCAGCATATTTCCTATTGCACTATAATGAAAGATTGTATTTTTCCAAATGGTATTTTTGGAGCCATACAGCTAATCAGTACATGCTCCACAGTCTTCCCATCTTGTACCTAGTGAAAAGGTCATGCAGTGCCTGACAGCAAACAACATTTGCTCAGCAGAGGCTTTTTTCCTTCTATGCTGCCTGCATTTCCTGTAGCCTCGTTTCTTGCATGCCTCTGGTGTGAAAAGCTGTTTCAAGGGCAGTTGTGCTATTGCTCTTCCATGACTCAACTTGGAATCCACAACCATGTCTTTGTTGATTTTTTGTTTTGTTTGTTTGTTTGGTTGGGTTTTTTGTTTCTTTGTTCTGGCTTTGGTTTTGGGTTTTTTTGGTGTCTTTTAAAAATTTTTCTGTGAAAAAACCTGCTTTCAGAAGTCTCATGGCTGGGCAGCTCAAGATGAGTTGGAAGAGCAGTTAAGTATGATGTCCTGCTCATGAAAAGCCCAACCAGTCTCCAATGCCTGGGAAGCTCAACATCTATTTTGATTTACAAGTTCATTACAAGTTCTCCCATGCAGAAACTGAGAGGGCTTGAAAGGGGACTGGGCTGATTTGCAAATAGAACCATGCAAATAGATGCCTGATGCTACATAAAATTTGGCAATGCTACATAAAATGAAGGTGAGGAGAACATCAAACAGAAAAGTATTAATAGCACGGTGTTAATTTGTGGGAATGAGTTTCCAGGTAAAGAGGCCAGAAGTAGGATGTGCAGTGATCTGGTAAAATAGCTACGTGAGCTAATGTGAAGCAATCATGTCTTAAAGATGTATAAAGTACTTTTTTGAGATTGCTTAATTGGATAAAAGTTGTATGAAGGGAGACATAACACCATGACTTCCAGCTCCTTTTAGAAGAGGCCTTTAATTACTTTTTATGTAGAGTTAAGTTTATGTGAATCTATTATGAGTAAGACAAGTATTTCTTTGCTTTTAACTTTTTTATTAGTAGTTGTCAGCACAGTCCCAAGCCAAACCCCTACATCTGAGAACTTTGATCTTTAGAAAAATTCATACTGACTAAGTTTTGTCTTATCCTTCATCCATTTCATAGGTCTAAAACTCCCACTTTTATGGTATTAAAGGAAAAGAAAATATTAAGACTGGGTGATTTTTTTTTCCAGATGAAATAAGAGACTTCAGCAATCTTGAATCAAATCTGAGCACTTTTGCAGGTTGCAAAATTTTTTACAAACTCATTATAAGGAAAAGTCAGGTTTGGCAACACTTCCTCACTTCAGCTATAGTTGGAAGCACTGGGATATTGTGAAGAAGGAATTTTTTAAATGTTCTTCAAGAACAGAGGATATGGTAAAATATATATCTATAAAAACCAAATACTTGAATTTTTCATATTTGGGTACTGTTTCTGGTTGTATTACTAATTCTGCAGTTTCTTATTACTTCTTAAAATTGTTTTCTTGATAAACAGTGTATAGAACATTTTTTTTACTGTAGGATCTGCGGGAGCCTGTAGGTGACCACTGAGGGAAGTAATACTTAAGATCCAAACGGGCAGTTTTGAAGTGCTGCTTTTTCCAGTGCAACTGCAATCAGAGGAGTGACTAGTACTACTGTAATGATGAGATGAGTAGATGCTCCCAAAAATAGGCGAATATTAAAGGTTGAAAATCCTCAGGGAATCACATGCCCTTATGAACCGCTGGAAATATGCTTCACCATCAACTGTGTTCTGTGGGTGGATGCCAATTATATGAAAGCCCATCTCTCTGGATCTGTTAGTGTTATTTCAGTGCTTGGGGGCTGGAGCTTAATACAATATGCTCTTTTCTTCTCTGACTAGTAAAGCAGCACAAAATAGAATTATTAGTATAAACACACGTTGCCTACAAAATGTAAATCCAGCAATTAGACTTTTCCCTGGTGGTACGCTCTAATGAGCGTTACCATATTCTTTGTGTTGCTGTAGGGGAGCAGTGGGTGTAGCAGTGGGGCTTGGCTAATTTACAAGGGAATCCTCAGGATACAAAATTTTTCCTTGATAAGAGGAGAAACAGCTTGTACTCCAAGCAACATTTATCTCAGACAAGCTTGCCTCCCAAAAGTACAGCACTGGGAGCATCAACATTTATAGCTTATGATATGATTGCTGAGGCCTTCTGACATGTGTGAGCTGGTGAAAACCTTTATGGAAGGAGTTACTTAATCCTCTTTTATCTTGAGAAACACTGTGTAGGTGTAGGTGAAGCTCTGACAAGCAAGAGGTGGCTGGGGAGGGCTACTGGACACTTTGAGAAGTTTGATGTTTCCCGTTTGGGTTGAAAAATATATTTGCTCTTTCTTTTTGATGCACCGAGTTGGGTGTGTAAGACTGTTGATATTTTATGCCTTCATTTTTGTAATTGATGGTCCTGTGTTGTGTGTCTTGGTTTGTATGTGGTATAGTGACTGCGCTGCAATTACAGATGGTGGAACTTTTTGTAAAACTGAAGTGGAATATACTTCTAATTAGAAAGTAAAGTGCTGGTATTGTCTTGTCAAGACAGCATCTTATACCTTTGTGTGACCTCTCTAGAAAAAACCTGACCCATGGTAATCTAATTATTGTCTGTTTTGATGGGCAGATAACAAAGTAAATATTGGAGTGGACTGATTGCCATCTCCACTTTAGGAGAGGGACATTGACAGCCTTATTTCACTGAGCCCAGCTGCTTCTACTTTTTTTTTTTTCCTTCTGTGTGATGAGTTAGTACTTTGTGTTGTTGTGGGGGGCAGCTGAATCATATCTTGGGAGTGCTGAGTGATAACTGTTCCCTGTCTGCTTGAGGTTTCTTTCACTCTCAAAGCTATCTCTGTTGGTGGGAGAACCCTGGCAAAATAGAAACTAATGGGGGATGCGGATGCTTAGTGTCCCTAAAAACCAGGCTTGATACTGGGGGTTTGAGATTTGGATCCACAAATGTAAGCAACCTCAAGTGAAAACGTAATTTTTATGGTACTTAAGTAATGACAGAAGATGGAAATGACATCAGGGTGAATACATGTGCTTGAATGCTTTGGTTCGTTATCAAATTTCTATGTAGTTTTCATTATATATCCTTGAGGGTCCATCCAAGGAGTTTTCTGCAGGCAGGCAGAAACTCATTTTTCTTCTACTTTAAGCCGACCAAAATTTGTGTCACCATATTAAATCTAACCCAAGCTTTACAGAAGGATACTCCCTTAGAGGTGATATAATGCACCCTTGTGATTAGACTTTTTAATGTGAGAGATTTTCTTTGAGTGTTGTGAGACCGCCACATAGGACAATGTATGGCTGCTGAGATGATGCATTCATTATGATAGTTTAACAAAATTCAGCTCATCTTTCAAGAAAGAGCAGGGCAAGGGGGAATCTGAGTTTTAAGCAGGCCCATGTCAAGTTTTGAAGCAGCTCATGCAAAGGTATTAAGTGAAAAATTCTTGGGATCCTCGGTCAAATTCTTAGCAAGCATGAGTTTAGGCTGGAGTGAAGTCAGGAGGTCTCAAGGAAAGGAAATGTGAGAATTTTTTCCCATGGTAATTTTGGATTCTTTCAGAATTAATGCAGTGAGGTTAAGGACTCAGTGACAAGGTCTAGCTCTGCCTCAACGAAGTCAGGGATAACTTTAATTAATACCTGGGGGAATGATTGACTTAAGACTCATATCTGAGGTGAAGCAGATGATCATTTCTTCACAATTTTTTTTTCTGATACACAAAAAGCCAATGATGTGCTAAAATGGGACTTTCTTCTAACTGGAAAAAGGTTTCTTCCACCAGTGTATTTTCTCATTTGAGAAAATATAGGGACCTTTTTAACATTTAAAAAAATCCCAAACAAAACATTTTTTTACTTAAAGAACATTTTAATGTTGAAGATCAGCTAATTATACACAACTGAAAAACAGGTCAAAATAAAAATTAAACATTACAACATTAGCAGAAGAAAATGCTGTAATTGACCCAAATTGATTTTGTTTTTTTCAGTCTGGAGTTTTACCTATTAAAAGGGCTTTTCTATTGAAATTTTAATCTCATTTGAACAAAAATTATTTCTCAAATACTTTTGCAAGTTGAAAAGCAATTTTCTGCTAATTTCAGCTTTATATATGACATCTTATCTGAACTGCCAGATGAAAATGTGTTTGTTGAGCCAAATTTTATCAGTAACTCCAAGCAGTCCAAGCTTTAGAGACAGAGTACAGCCTGATTTTGGTATCTATTCTGATTCCAGAATTCCCTTTGAGATCTGAACCATGCAATCTTTTGTCCATTATAAAACTAGGAAGAGATTGAAATATCTTGTTCCATAACATTAGTCTAGATTTTTGCTTGGGCATTTCTGAGACCAAACACAAAGTGTTTATAGCACTTCTTTTAAGACCTCTCAGCATTGTCCTGAAGCATTTTCTTTTCCAAGATTTTCTCTCCAAGTTCCCATAGATACTCAGGTAATAGCAAAGATTTTTTACGTTTTTCAGTGTCTAAGTGATCAAGAACTGCAGATGCACAGGAGTGTTAACAACATTCAAAGACTTAATTTGCAGGAACTACAAAGGAATGGAAGAAAGAGAAAGTGAATAACAAACATTAATGAGGTAGGACAGAATGCAGCTGAGATGCCACCAGTGCCCTGCTCATTTGGGCTCTGATTTTGAACCAGTGCGTGTCTGAACTTTTCTGGATGGGAGGCAAATGCTGGGGAGGATGCATTCCCCAATTAAAAATTGTGTTGTGCACTTGACCCATAAAGAGAAAGCATCAGGAGAATTTGGACCCTTTCTCTAACTTTGCACTCTCTTGCTTGGTTTCTGGAGCCCTGCAAGCAGCAGGAACCTAGCAGGCAAATTAGAATTAATGCTTTGCTTTTTGAGGAAGGTACCCTGGTGGGAACAGAAGCTGCTCAAATATTTTGGGCTGTCTCCCATGGTAGCTGCAGTCCTTTGCCTACCTTGTGGCAGCTATGCATCCTGAAGATACTTTTAATCAGTAAAAATAAAATTGAGTTGATGATCATTTGCCTTGCAGTGAATACCTACTGGGTTGGGGGATTGGGAAAGACATGAGACGCATAATATTCATTATTTATAGCCATTCCTATAGTGCTTATCACCACAGTGTCTTTGAGTGAGCACCATCGACAAGGCTCTAAATGCGAGATAAAATTTAATAATGCATTAATAACAACGTGCACTTGTCTGTGGCAGCAGCAGTTGTGACAGACATGACTTAAAATGGGAAGAAGGGAGAAGTACCATGGCTCAGTGAAGGTAGAAATCTCTGATGGAGAAGGAGGAGGAGGCAGCAGGGGACTCAGGTAGGGACCCAGGGACAAGCTCAGCAAGGGAAGAAGCCAGCCCAGAGTCACCAGGGTCTGCCCAGGAGTCAGGGCAAGAGGCACAGGTGGGCGTTTGGCAGCTTTGCAACAATGAATGTGTTTTAACAGCATATTCATGAGCAAACAAGAAGGTACTTGAACTGAATTATTAAAGGGTGCCCATGCTGCTCTGCCATATACATATGAACACATGTGGAGGCCTGCATAGATCCTGCTCTGAGGCAATGACAGAAGATGACCAAGCCTGGAGTCTTCCTGGTGAAAAGGCCCCAGTTCAAAGCTGACACCCTGGCTGAGGAAACCTTTCTCTCATCCCTCTTGCTTTAATTTGCTAACTTTCTCTCTTGTTCATCTCCATTTGCTTTTCCTGCCTCTAACCTGGAAAGAGGCAGTTCATAGACCTCTGTTGGAGCTGGGGACAACAGCCATGGGAAGTGGCTTTACTCTCCTGCAGATGGGGCAGGGTGAGGAAAGGAGGAGGGTCACAAGCAGAGCCAGAACCAGATGCACCTGGAGCACCTGTTTTCAGCCACACCTACATCCAGACTGATTCATTTCTCATTCATTGCTTTGGGAAGAGAGAAATGTTTTCCGCTGCTACTCCTTGCTCGTGGCTTATCATTTATTTGTCTGAGCTCCTATATAAAACCCCTGCAACAGCAAGTGTAGCTTTGGCAATGCAGGTTGAAAGGAATGAAAGGAGAAATAAGGACAGATACAGGTTAAGAGGTCTTTTTGTTCAAAAGCAAAACTGCAGAGGTGGATGCCCTGTGTCTGGGCAGAAGGCTGTGTGTTCCTGACCAAGTGCTCTGGTCATCTCTCCCCCCATGTGCAGACAGAGTTTATTACATATTCTTCATATAGAATCTGTTTTGAAGCCTATTCTCTAGCTGAAGTACCTACCTCGTAAGCACCTTCAGCAGTCACGTTTCAAATACTCATGAGAGTTCAAATATTCATTTGTTGCAATAACCACATAAGAAATGCTTTTACAGAGATGTGGTTTCTATTTCTTTCCTCTAGTGCTTTGATGACCCTTAGACAACATCTGCTTCCTAATCCTCTCTGCTTGTCCTCCTCACCAGGTCCTCCTCTCCAAGCTAATTTTTCATGAAGGCACCGGAAAACTATCAGTCCTAACAGGTAAAAAAGGTACCGAAGTCAATCCAGTGGAGGGCATTTACTGAATGTGTTTTAGAGGAATGATTGATACACTCAGTTTTCCCACCCAGAAGAAAATATGGCTAGAACTATAAATAAAGTTATATCTGAATAAACACAAAAAAATCAGGTGGCGGGAACTGAGAAACATGTCTGCTAAGTAGTCTTTTTCTCTTCTGAGCCAATTGATGTTATTTTAGTGTTACTGAGTCTGTCCCCTGGAAAGGTCCATGCCTGGGAGAATCTCTCATCTTCCTAGAGTGGGTGGTAATGTTTAGAGAGCAGTTGTTTGACATTATGACACTCACCAGTCAGGTATTGCATCTATGTCCTCTTCCCACTTCTGGACATGTGCTCTGGGACTCCATTTTACTGAAGGTGTCCAGGATGTGACAAATCAGTAGCAGGAAAATCCTGGGGTGTTGAAAGCAACATTTATTGTGATGAATTCACAGTCAGACTACTGTAGGTTTTACAAATAGACTTCACATTTCATAAATCCTCAAGATTTAAGGGAATAGATAAGCTGGTGCAATACATCCACCGAAGTTTTAGAGTGACAGATAGTATGGTGGTCAGAGCAGACAAGGTTTAGTCAGTGTGATGGTGTGTTGCAGCCACAGATACTTTCCAAAAGTATTAAGGCTGGAGTTTTCTTTCTCTGAAAGTCTCAGTTTAGTATTATGGTGGTACATGAAGTCCATAGCTAAAGCTGTCAGGATCCATAACTCCTTTAGAGGATGAATTTGTTTATTTATAGTGGAGATTATTGAATTTTGTTCTATTGACCCAATTTCTGATATTTTAACCTACAAAACTCAATATAAATTGTGCTGCCCCTAATTGCAAGCACAATTGCAATTGCAATCCTCTCAGTGGCTTCATGTGAGCATGTGTGTTTTTATTTCTTTCTTTGGCTCAGGAAGCACAAGGATTCTAGGATCTGGCTGTGAGAAATTAGTGATTAATTCCTCTAGAGAAATGGCTCTCAGTGGGTATAGAGCCATTTGAGCCAGCTCTTGTGCCAGCCATCTCATGTTGGCATAGGCTCTAAGGGAAGGGTGATGTGGAAGAAAGCAAGCAGTGGATAGTGCGCCATGCACTCAACAGTCTGCTGAGTTGCACATTTTGTGTGGTTTTTGTTTTTTTTGTTTGTTTGTTTGTTTCAAGTCTAGGTAGACTTGTATAAATTTGTAGCTTCCCTGTAAATAAGAAATATCATGCAAATTTCTGCAGGCTCAGTCCCAGATGTGAGGACAGGGGCAGGAATGTATGAACTTTTTCTGCGCACTCAACTTCCTTTTTTCTCCTGATCTGAGTAGTCCGTGCAGCATGCTGAGATGTGGCAGGAAACTTTTTTTCCAAAGGTCTTGCTTCCATTGCTTTAGATCATTGGCTGGCAACCATGCACAGAGCAGAGGATTTGCTGCTGTGAGAGCAGTAAAAGAATTCCAAGTGTCTCCCCTGGGAAAAAAAGAAATAAATAAAAAGAATGAGTTGAGTTGCACATTTTGTGTGGTTTTTGTTTTTTTTGTTTGTTTGTTTGTTTCAAGTCTAGGTAGACTTGTATAAATTTGTAGCTTCCCTGTAAATAAGAAATATCATGCAAATTTCTGCAGGCTCAGTCCCAGATGTGAGGACAGGGGCAGGAATGTATGAACTTTTTCTGCGCACTCAACTTCCTTTTTTCTCCTGATCTGAGTAGTCCGTGCAGCATGCTGAGATGTGGCAGGAAACTTTTTTTCCAAAGGTCTTGCTTCCATTGCTTTAGATCATTGGCTGGCAACCATGCACAGAGCAGAGGATTTGCTGCTGTGAGAGCAGTAAAAGAATTCCAAGTGTCTCCCCTGGGAAAAAAAGAAATAAATAAAAAGAATGAGTAAGAGCTACAGTAACTAAGGCAGGGCATGTCCACAGTGCTCTTTGGTAGCTGGTAAGGGAGGGAAGTGCACAATTTATGATTCCAAGCTGGCTCACCTTTTAGGTATTTTATGAAATGAGCTCAGTAGGATGATGCAAGCATTGGCAGCAGAAAACAATGTCTCATTTCTGTTGGCTCCATCCTGTTGTCTGATTTTGCTAATTGCAAAAGCTTTGGCCATCAGAGACAAATTATAGGGATTATTTGCAAATGGTGGGGAGAGAGCTTGAATATTTTTCACTCACAAGTGCTTTAAAAGTGGTTTTCATGAACAAAACTTCTATATACATACTGAGAAGGACATAAAGATCAGATGTCTGCACTTTAGATTAAATTCCAAAAGCCAGTAAGTGATAGAATTGAGATCATTAGAGCTGTTCTTTGAACACTCTGTCTATATGACCCAATAGAGGCTAAAATTCAAAGTTGGGCAGAAAGGCTAAATGGCTTTGGCTTGAGCCTTTGTGTGCTTTAGCAAGGACAAGAGTGCCAATACCAGAGCAGAGTTTTTTTGGCAGCTTCTGTTTTCTCATAGATGCCCCTAACCTTTCCAAAAAAAGAAATTGAAGTCTCTGGCTAGCTTGGTAACAGTGTTAAGCACCTGTGTTCCAAACAGGCCTGTGTGCATGTGTGCCTCTGCTGATTCATCTGTGCAACGTGGCAAATGCCAGTGGGGACATGCACAGGGGCTATGCAAAGCATGTGGCACATGCCCAGTCATAAAAAGCTTGAGCAAACAGTGCTATGAAGCGACAAGGAGAGATTTTTGAAGTGACAAGAGCTCGCTTTTATCCTCTCAGGTGTTCAAGGGTAAATATCACTGAGAGGTGAATGCCTGACCTAGGCAAATCCCTCCTTTCTCCAGGTGTTACAACTGCTTATCTGGGTCCTTCTCTTCTCCAGCTGGAGTCAAGCATGGCAGGGAAGGAGCTCTGATTCCCTTGGTTTACATAGAGCTGGTACTCTACAAACTACAGAGAGAGGAGTTCTCCTAAGCTAACACTGTGCAGGTGGAAAATATGTTAGAGGATCATTGGCAGACGACAGCAAGGAGAAAGTGAGAAGGTGTCTGAAAGTGCCATAGCACAGCAATGAAATCCCCTTTGATGTGAGATATAAAACATAAAGTGGCAGAAAAGCTGAGATGGGACAATGAATTGGAGTCATGAGGATCCAGGCCATTTAGGGTTTCACAGCCCAAACTTACCCATCACTACTCACAGGTTTGGGTTAATAGTCTGTGATTTAGAGACATGGATTCACTTTTCTTTCTCAGAGTTCACTAGCATGTGACTCAGCCTCTCCAAACTTGTCTGGCCAGCACTGGTCCTGAGTGTGTTGAAAGGATAAGTAAGTTGAAAGATGGGATGTTCTGATTTATACTGAGGAGGTCTGTGGTGGTGTAATATCATAGCTGGATACTCCTTAAGCAGAGCTTTAAGTAGGGTGCACTACAGAAAGTGTATTAATAAAATATGATAAGGTAAAAGTCTGTTTTCCCTAATCCTGGGTGGTTTTCTTTCCTGGAATCTCTTTGAAATAGAAAGAATATAGTCATTTTAGCCTCTTCATTAAGTGTATTATTTAATCCCACACACTGTGGTTCCTTGAACATAGAAACAATCTACATTACACTCAGTATGAACAATGAGATGCCCCAGAGCATATTTAAAACAGAACTCCTGGACACAATTACCTGGCTTAAAAGGGTCTGAACTGCATTTATTTTTATGGAAAAGCTTACCAAAATATGCAAGCAAATCTTAGTAATTTCTATTCAATTTCTCTTCCTTTCCTAGAACCTGATTTAGATGACTGAACACAAGAAAAACTTGATTTTTTTTAATGACTAAGATATCTCTCTTCCTTGTGTATAAGAAGCCTGATTTATTTGTTCTTTTCTTCTCTTAACTTTTTTCCACCCTACTTTTCCGAAGCATCTACTCAGTAGTCTTTGCTGACTGGATTTTGCTGTTCATTTTATCAACACTTTTATTTGAAATTATGTATATTGTATTTAGAACCAAACTGACACTACACACACATGTGAATATACATGTATATTGTGTATGGTCTACTTATATATAGTGTGCACAAACACAAAGACATGCATTTAATATGCCCACTTTTGCAGATATGCTAAAGTTGTTTATATTGCATATATACTATACGTGCACTACTTAAAATATTACAATTTCAAAGACAATTTATTGTAGGGAGCAGCAGTTTTGGTAGTGTTTGCTGAGTGGAAAGCAAAATATGCTGTTAAAATGTAAAATACTTGCAAATGAAATGCTGTTTCACTGCCTTTCTCTTTTCCAAAATCTCTGTATCTGGACTGAGAACGTATTTTTCATGCCTGGATTTAAAGAGAGACCTCTCAGGAGAGTCAAATAGAAACCAAATAAAACCACAACATCTTTGTTTGAAAAAGTCTCTGGGAAAGATTATGCAGTGTTTAAATCCTGCTCTGCTTGTAGCAGGTCTTGTGGCTGTCAGGTTGATGAGTTAAAATCTTTTTTCTTAAAAAGACCCAACAGTGAAATATTATTTTACCTGTAATAATGTACAAAAAATTTTAAAGTAAGAAAGATAACTCTGCTACATCTCTGGTCTCAGTGTGTCTGGTTTTAAAGTGATGCTTTATAATACATGAAGCTAATACACTTTGAAAGGTTCAAAATCTGCCATGTGTGGAGAGAAGGTGCAAGGGCAGCAGATGAGCCTGAAAAACTCTGAGACCCTTTGGTTAGAGGTAGGAGACAGCTGTGGTATTCACAAGGACATGTAAATCTGGAGATGTGGTCATGGTGTGGGAGCTGCAGCCAGAGAAAGGTGCCTCTTACAGAGCCATGGATCTATGGATTTTCAGTGCAGAAGGACAATTTTTGTCTTCTGAACAGTCTAGTTTTAAAAACAATTTTGGAGGCTGCCCTGTAATTTAACGCTGTCAGGAAGTTATCCTTGGAGAAAAAGGGGATGAAGAGCTGAGTGTGGGGAGAGCTTTCTGGTAGTGATGTGCCTGGGGTCACGTGGTGGGAGAGCGTCTCTCACCTCTCATCACACCCATGACTGCACTCAGCCTTCTCTCCTGCTCTTTAACCTAAATTTCCCTGTTTTTAACATCACACTGTTGCTACTAATGATACCTCTGAGCTATGTACTAAATTATTCTTTCTCTTTCGGTTCTTCCTTTCAAATACATGAGGAGTTTCTAGCAATGCTCTTAGCATAGATGGGCTGACTTACAACCAATTACTGTATTTAACCAAATCCCAAATGGTCTTAAATCTGAGAACTTCACAAGTTCTCAGGGATAGCTGAAGGAAAATGTTTAAAATTAGTTTTATCAATAATTTCAATGCTTTTCCTCATCTTAACAGCTATAATCTATTGTAACTTGGAGAAAAGAAAGCCTTATATATTTTTTCTTAGATGTTTATAAAATGCTCACAGAGAAAACCTGCACTGGGAAAAGCAAGACCTGGAAAAAAATATAAAAAGAGAATGGTGATATGATTTCTCTAAGTAAAAAATAGTGACATATTTTGGAAAAAATGTTGCAGAGAAATTGCACAAATAACACACATTCTCACTGAAAAGAAGTGGCTGGAAAGCCTTTTTGCATTAAAAGAAAAAGGAAAATAAAACACCAGCTAATTGTACCATACGCAGTGATTGTTCACAGGTGTGTGAGGAGTCTGGTCAAGAGATTCTTCTGAGAATCTCTTCTGAGAGCAGTGTGCTGTCTTTGGTCAAGGCAGTGAGGATCACAGGATCATGGAAGGGGCTTTAAAGATCATACAGTTCCAACCCCCTGCCATGGTCTGGGACACCTTTCACTAGACCAGGTTGTTCAGGGCCCCATCCAGCCTGGACTTGGAGATTTCCAGGAATGGAATGTCCATAACTTCTCTGGGCAAGCTGTTTCAGTGTCTCAGCACACTCACAGATAAGAATTTCTTCCTCAGATCTAATCTAAAATTTATTAATGTCTTTCAGTTTGAAGCCATCCCCCTCTGTCCTGCCACTACATGCTCTTGTAAAGAGTCCCTCTTCATTTCTCCTGTGGACTCCTTTCAGGTGCTGGGAGCCTACAATTATATCACCCCAAAGCCCTCTCTTTTCCAGGCTGGAAAACCCCAATTCTCTCAGCCTTTCCCACAGCAGAGCTACTCCATCCCTCTAATCACCTTGGTGTCACTTGTCTGGACTTGCTCCAACAGCTCCATGTGCTGGGGATCCTACAGCTGGATGCAGCACTGCAGGTGGGGTCTCACCAGAGTGGGGAAGAGAGACAGAATCCCCTCCCTGCCCCGCTGCCCACACTGCTTTGGGTGCAGCCCAGCACACGGGTGTTTTCTGGGCTCTGGGTGCACATTGCTGGATGATGTCCTGCCTCTCATCCAGCAGCACCCCCAAGTCCTTCTGGGCAGGGCTGCTCTGATTTGTTCATCCCCAGCCTGGATGGATACCAGGGATTGCCCCGACCCAGGTGCAGCACCAGCACTTGGTCTTGTTAAACCACATGAGATTTCCATGGTCCCATTTCTCCAGCTTGTCCAGGTCCCTCTGGATGGTATCTCATCCTTCAGGTGTGTCAACAGCACCACTCAGCTTGGTGTCATCTACAAGTTTGCTGAGGCTGCACTTGATCCCTTTGTCTGTGTCATTAAGGAAGATATTAAATAACACTGGTGCTAACATAGACCCTGAGGGACACCCCTTGTCACTGATGTCCATCGGGACTTGAGCTGTTGACCACTACCAGCTCAGGATGGCTGAGGCTTCTGAGGAAGAAGGTGCCACTGAATCTCTTGCATGAAGAATCCTGCCCCTTGCAGGCAGGTCTGCCTTGGACCCTCACTTTTCTCTCACCTCATAATGAGTGGAGCTATACTGAGGCTCGTTGACTTCCAGTCTTCTTAAGCAATCATGAGTACTCATGATTATTTTCTAAAGAAAAAGAGATCAGCAAGCAGGGAGATCATATATTTCCTTCACTAACTATCAGTACTGTGCTTTTACTGCTACTTCAACAGAACTGGAAAGTCAACAAAAACTAGTGCTGTAATATATAACGTTGCATACATTCTAATAGGAATTGTCCCATAATTATTTTGTTACTTTGTGAGGGCCAGAACCTGGATTTGGGGCTATTTTCGTATCTCTGAGAATTGCAGATTCACCGCTCCAACACTGTATGGGGATTGCAGAGCCCACCAGTGTAGCAGCCAGGAGCTGGTCCTTGCCAGAGTCTCCCTGTAATCTGAGATTTTAATATATAGTGCATTCCCTTGCACTTTTGTGGATAGATCACCTCAAATGTCATGATTTTCACAAATAAGTTCAATAGCTGAGTCTCTTATCTCCTCTAGTCTGCTGGATTTCTGTATCAGATATTCAGGTAGTATCTTAAAGTCTCTCCTATTCACCTACCAGCAGTATCCAGTCAACTTGTCCCTGGGAGCTTTGGCAGTGTGCACATGGTTCTGCTTGACTGTCTGATGCTTTTCTAATCTAGATTTTCTTTTCCCTTCCAGCCCTTAAGCAGCAGGTGCTATGTCCTCTTGCTCCCTTGCATTCTCCTATTCCAGGCCTAAAGACAATAACATCTTGTAGGACTCTTATTTCTTCTAAATTGATTGTTTTCATTACACCTTGTTTTATAGGGCAGATTGTGGTCCTTGGGTATTGCCTTCCAGAGATTCAGTAGGGTTTTTAACACCGACATGTCAAGGAATTTAGCTGTTTCTTTACAAGTAAATGGAGTAAGGTTGTAAGTTTGAGAAGAAAGATCCATTTCAGCCCCGTGGTGGCCACTGAATCCAGCTGCATTAGAGGGCAGACTGGTTCCCCACCTCCATGGTGTGATCTGGGGAGGGGAGGAGGTTGTGTGCAAGCTGCAGAGAGCATATGCAGCTGAGTAAGGTATTACTGCATGCACTGCTTCCTTCCTTCTGCTCCTGCCACTGTAAGATCACAGACAGTTGGGTTTTACTGTCAGTGGATGCTTCAGTGAATCAAGCACTAGTCAGAATGGAAAAAAAAGACTGACAGCTGGGAAAGGAATTAGCTGGTCTGGGATGTACCCTGTTCCTCAGGTGTATGGATGAAAAGGAAATACTGCTCTGCAAAGTTGATCTTTGATCTATTTGCTGTTCCCTTCCCAGTGACAGAAAGTGGTTTTGCATGAGGAGAATATACCTGTGTGAGCATGTGAACACGCAGGAGCACACACACATCTTCCAAGTCAGAGACAGAGGGTGCACACTATTGAAGGTACAGTGCTGCCTGTACATTATTGCTGACCTGCTTCATTCATGTTTCTTTTGAAACTACATTATTGTTTGTCACTTGTAATGCTCTATGTTTTTAAACACTGTTAGATATGGAACAAAGAAATGGTCTTTTCCTCTCAAATACAGCTGTATTCCCCTTATATAATTTTTTTTTAAGTCACCAGATTTTCTTGCTAGTACTGAAAAATATAAAATAAAATAGAGACAATAATTGCTGGGACAGCCTGGGAGTGGATGATAGCTCTTGCTAATTTAAGCTCTGAATATCCTTTTGAATAAGTCCGAGGGTAATTTTTACTGTCTTGTCTTGTTAGGATGAGTCTGTTGCTTTTAAGATTTATGTTTTGTGCTTTTTTTCACCCTCTCTGTTATCTTCTTCCAGCTTCAGAAGTCCCTGAACTGAACTGAAATAACTGAAAGTAGGAGACTCTTAAGAAGAAGTTCAGCCTGGAGGAGACTGAGGAGAAATCTCATGGCAGTCTACAACTTCCTAACAAGGGGAAGTGGAGGGGCAGGCACTGACCCCTTGTCTGTTGTGATCAGTGACAGGACCAGAGGGAATGGCCTGAAGTTGTGTCTGGGAGGTTTAGGTTGGATACTAGGAAAAGGTTCTTTGCCCAGAGGGTGGTTGAGCACTGGAGAAGCTCCCCAAGGAAGTGGTGAGAGCCCCAAGCCTGACAGAGTTCAAGGAGTGTTTGGACAATGCTCTCAGGCACATGGTGTGAGTCTTGGGATCGTCCTGTGCAGGGCCAGGAGTTGGACTTCAATGATCCTTGTGGGTCCCTTCCAACTCAGTATATTCTGTGATTCTATGATAAGTGTTCCATGTACTTCGTTCTTATTCTTACTTGGGCATCTGCTTATACCTGCTGCTGGAAACTGGCACCTTTGGTGTGACCCAGTGTAGCCACTCTTATGTTCATATTTAATTTCACAGTGGTTTGAATTTACAGGAAATAATCCTATAATATTTCTCTTTTCAGTGAGAGACATATTTGGCAACAACTTAAAGTGGCATAAGCTTGTAAGTACTTCACTTCTCATTTCCTATGAGGTCTCCTAATGATAGGAAGAAGAAAACTTAAATGGTTTATCCAAGATATATTCATAGGCTGCTCGCATGCCTTGAATTCACAAAGTACAGGGATGCTTTCTGAACTCAGTTGATTAAGGCAGTAAGAAAGCCAGGCTCCACTTCCAGGGAAGTAAACACAAGAAAGGAACATATGCCCAAGAAATCTGTGGAAATAGTCCTGCAGCTCCTGAGAGCTGGGACCACTGTCTGTGTGTGCAATGTGGAGGGGCACTGGAGGACCCAGGCACAGCTGCTCTGAGGGTGTTCACATGGGAACTGCTCTACCTACAGAGCACTGAGCTGAAAGGCCAGAGGCTGTCACTACTCTGGTGCAATTTCTTATTCTTTCTTTACCTTTGGCAAGAATCCCAGGACAGGGAGCGTCATTTGTCCATAGGAAGTCCCCATCATTGTTGCTTGTGGGAGAGGGGGTGAAAGGACAATAGTCTGCTGAGTGGCCCAGAAGACCAGCAGTGAAATTAGAAAAGAAACCTCTTCACTCTCAGGGCACACGTCCACAGCCAGCCGTGGAAATGTAAATTCTGCTGCCCTTTCTCCTCCCCTCCCACAAGTGAGGGTGACCCAGCTCTGACTGTGCAGCCCTGCAGCTACTGCTGAAACTGGACTAACGGGCAAGTGTGGGAAAATGGGATATTTTAGCAAGGGAATTGAGATGTCTACACAGCTTCAGGACCTGATCTGTGTTATGCCCTAGTGGTCAGGCAGAGCTGGATGTAGCTGTGTCAGTGTGCCCTCAGCCCAGTGTGATACTCAGGGCATAAGCTCTCCTAAAGCTTCTGGGATATATCGTACTCTATTAATACAGATAATAAATGGATGATTTGTTAATGTGGAGAAGCATTCAATGGTTCAGTGACTGTCTTTATGTGCAAATGGAGTATTACACTATTCTGAAAAAGCCTTTCACAGATTTTCATTTTCTAAGATAAGCACTGCAGCAGTGTAGTGTCCACTGAGACAAACTTCAACACAAAACTTCTGATCTGTTGTGGGCTTTTGTTTTGGTGTGGTTTGTTTTTTTTTTTTTTTTAATATATGCCATTTCCATTCCTATCTTGATTGCTAGTCTTTTAATGCTTTGGAGTCATGTGATGAGGATGAAGTCAGTTAAGTGGTTGCCTCATAACTGTATCCATCACTCTCACATGTCTATAAGGATTGGTGTGTGCGAGGTCTGCAAGTGTCTGTTACCTTGTGAGGAATGTAGGGCTCATGTAGGTGCTAAGAAAGCAAAGAAAACAAAGAACTTCTGAAATGACACACATATAAATCTGGTTTAATTCTTTCCATTATCTTCAACAGGTGAAAATGTTCTCCACCTTCTCAGAGAGAAAATCTGTTCAAAATTCCCTTTTCCGTCAATTGAACTCTGTCCCACCAATCACTGTGACTGGATCCACAGCCCCCTAAAATCACTGTAAATTTTTCTCAGACTCCCCTTTAGGAGACTGGAACAAGCCAAACCCAAAGAATGATGCTCCTTGATTTTCATGCTATTTCTGTTATATCTGAAAGATGAGATTAAGAAACTTAAAATTGTGACATAATCATGGATTTGGATGATTCATTTTAATGATCTGATATAATTTCCAATGTCATACCGTGGCACATGCTGGTGCTGGAAGCAGCTCTGGCTTTGTTTTGAGTAGTGTTATGAGGACTCTGAACCTTTGACCTTCTTTTTCCTTTCTGCATGTAGAAAGTCCTGGAAAATTCCCTAATGGCACAAATTATAGGAGTGCCAGACTTGACTCTGGGAACTCTTGCATGCGCTCCATCTCTCCCTCTGCTTTTTTCCCTACTGCACTTGTCAGATTGTGGGGAGAAGATAATCTTCATTTTACACAGGGGAAATTGGATGCAGTGGAAATGTATCACATCAGTGAAAAAAGAATTGACAAATAGCCCCCCTCGACATGGTGTTCAGATGTGCGGATTTTTTATTCCCTCCCCTCTCAGTCCTGGTTGTACTTGTTTCTGAATGATGGTGAGGGGAATAACAATTCCTCTTCTATCTCAGGGTAGAGAATCAGCAAGTATAATACACATATATGCATAAAATTCAGCAACAGGAGCTATTGCCAATTTAAACCATTGTTCTCCTAATTTGGAGAAAAAAGGCTGTCTTACTGTCTTTATAGTAAAAGCCTCAAACAGATTAGGTCAAGTCTCTGCAGACAAAGTAATTCTGTGGTGCTTAAAATGATAGGAACTAATCTCCATGAAAGCTGAGTCCAGGGGTATAGGCTATTAAAGATAGCTATATGCTATAGGCAGAGGAGAAGATAAGAGGTCCAGCTCATAATGAGAAACGATAACTCTACACACTTTGTTTACAGTTTACCCCAAAGACCACAGATTAACACAAATCTCAGAGCATCTTTATTATGGCACTGCATTGGAAAGGGGCTGCCAACAGAGGATGGAATTGCTAAGTAGGCTGGGACCATCTGTCCTCTCAGGGAGGTGAAAACATGCATGATTGAGTGACACCTGCTTGTCAAGTGTGGCCTGCTGGGAAATTTTCCCTTGGATCACTGAGCTCCGAGTACATTACCTGCATTAAAATCAGAAAAACAATCTCATCACCATTATGCATTTAAGCAACACATGGCAATACCAAAATAAAATATATTTTCAAGATCTCTAGATCTTACAAGATTAGGAGCTCATGTTTTGTTTTCCATATTGGCAAGCTTAGTTTCTGAAGGAAACTGAGCATTTAAAAAAGACATTTTCTGTTATTTTAAGGAGCACTGGAAATAAACCAACAGGCAATACAAACTGGCTGTCTTTTAAATTTTTTTTCTTTAAAAACATTGCCTTCTCATTATAAAACAAGTCTTTGCAGACTCTGTATGGATAAAAGCATTCTCCCAATGAAATGGAACCATTTTAATTGCACTCTTTCTAATGCAAGGAATTGGCCCTTTTAAAATATTTAACCACCTTGGAACATATTTAAACAATATCTAATAACACTACACAAAGAAGGACAGCAAAATATGGAATGACAATTCTGCCTAAACTTACGTGTTTGGGAAGAAAGCTGCTCCTTGCCCTCCCTTTCAAAAAGCACCACAGCATGTGTTAAGGTCAGAGTGTCAGCTTGAATTTCCAGTACAGATCCTGATCTCCCTCTCATGTGGTTATCAGCTTGATCATTAGACCTAAATCTGGATGCCACTGAAAATCATGGGTGATTTTATCAGTGATGGTAGTAAAGGGGATGTTTGTGTCAAGATTTGACATTTAATGTGATTTATATTTTTTTCAAATTAAGGCTCATCTGCTTTTTATTAAATAGAAAATATTCTTATGCTTATCATTAAAATCTCAGTATCTGTATATAATTAGTGTTCTCACTTGTTGAGTTCCCAGTTTCCAGACCCCAGAAAATATCTGTTGAAAACACATAGAAAAATAACAGAAGAGAAGGGAGAGAGAAAAAAGAAGTGGTTAGCACTAATTGTGTATCCTGAGTAAATAGCACTACCAGTCCTATTGCAAAATAACTTGTAGTTCTGTAATTGATTTAGTAAAGAAGTAATTCTATGAGCCTGGCTTGTTAAAGACAATAAAAATAACTTCAGTGGGTATTGAATCAGGTCCTTGCAGTATTAAGAGGGCTTCTACGCTTCAGTTTTCTCTTTTCCTGTCAATAAATAACATATGTTTCTTCTGGACAGTACAATGAACTGTGTAACAAACTGTGTTTGTTACTTTCATTGTTGTGAGCGCTGAAACCGCCCACCAACCCTGTGATACAAGTGTTAAATATATATTTCTCTCAGACAAGGGGTAGAGCAGAGATGCAAGTAGAATCATAGAGTGGTTTGGGTTGAAAGGGACCTAAAAGACCTTAAAGACCATCCCCTGGCAGGGACACCGTCCCCTAGACCAGGATGCTTTGAGCCCCATCCAACCTGGTCTTGAACATATCCAGGGATGTGGGGAAGTAAGAAGAATAGGATCCATTGTTTTCTTGCAGACTGTGGGGTGCCAGAGCACCTGCAGGCAGGAGGCTGCCCTGGAGCAGGGGGTGCTACCCAGAAAGCTTTTCCTGGCAGTGCTGCAGTAGTGTCTCCTGGTGCAGTGTGGGTGCTAGAGATGGAGGCAGGAACCCTACTTTTGTGATTATGGACAGGAGCATCAGGTCACAGGTAATAACTGATGCTGCTCTGGAGCTGTTGGAGGTCAAGGTTTGGATCAACTTGATGCTCCTTCCTGTTGGCAGCCTTGTTTGGGGAGGTGATAGAGCTTTCTCTCCTGTGTGTGCACATTTCTTCAATCATCACTAATGATGGTATAGATTTTACTGGATCTTGGCATCACCAGACTCCTTCAGACAATGCCAGAGAAATTAACTGAGCTGCATTAGGACAAAACAATGCAGAGAGGAAAGAGGTTCCTTGCTCTTAAATGCCTTGACTCTTTGGTGTGTGGCCTTGCTGGTAAGACATGCTGTATTTCAAAGGGATGAAATGATTACATTAACCTAAGCATTTCTTCAGTGACCTCACTTTGGCTGTTGCCATGCTTACCTGCAAATACAAAACCAAACAGATGGGCTGGGGCTCAGCAAGGGAGTCAAGATAAGTCTCTGTGGGGAAGAATGTTCACACTGTAACTTTTGTTATTTTTTAAATTTGTGCAGACCTGTTTAGACTGGAGTGTTGAAATAACAACTGCAAAGCATCTTCTGCTTTTGCAGGGCTATTGTGTGACATTTCAGATCCTGTGCTGTGGCTTCTGACATCCTTGTTGGTAACCCAAACACAGCCTGCAGGTATGGATTGACACCAATAATGCTCCTTTTTGGCTGCTAGGTTGAGATGAGAAAGCATTTGATATGGAAGTGCTGTGTGCTACTAAGGACGATGCTGGTGATATTCTGCTCTGTTCCCAAGAGCTTTAATTGGGGGGTTCAGGTAAATTTTCAAAGTAGATTGCAGGTGTGTTGTTATTGCTCTTCTTTGAGCAGAATTTTGTTGTTTCTGAAAAAACCTTAATTTTTTTTATTTCTGAATGACTGACGTTAGAATATCAACTTACAATTCATTGATGAAAAAATGACTAATAACTGTTAAAAAAGTAGGGATATATCCTAGAGGGTTTTCTTGTGTGAAAAACACAGTTGAAAACAATTAATTTTATTCTGTATCAATTTTTCTGCCATCTCATCTCCAGCACACCTGGTGCTTTGTATTAATTGTTGTGATTAATATCTGTCATATAGGGCTTGTTTTCTCAGTAATTCTAGCAGTGTGGGAATCCTGTGAAAGTAATACCTTTTCAGTAGCATTTCGTCCTGTTTTCATGTGGATCTGGTTCTCTGTTTTCTGAAGATGGCTGTGCTGTCTGGAGGGGAGCGGAATTTGGGCTCAGTTTGCTGTTTTCCATGAGGGTCTTTTCCTTCCAGAAGAATCCTGTGTGTCAAATCCAAAATAATCTATGGAGATAGAGGAGCACAGGAAGAGTTTTGATGACTTTTCTTTTCCTGCTAGTGTGCCTGCCCAGCAGGTGCCATGGAGACTGTGTGAGCCAGCCCATACTTACCTGGGGCAGGCCATACTTATCTGGTAGCAGATCATGTCTGTCCCAGAGATGGAAAAGATTTGGGATCCTGAAAGCCCTGTAACTCCTGATGAAGACGGGCTTTTAGTCTTTTTCCAGGATGTCTTGCTTCTAGTCAAGAAACAGTTAAATCTCTGGGAATCTCCCAAGTTCCTAGGTCTTGCCAGATTTTTAGACAGACTGCTATGAGTTGTGTTTCCTAGGATTCACACAGCTTCTGGGAGACCACGTGAGACTGGAGGTTCCCAGAGGTTTCTGCTGATGCAGTGCTCCTGGTGTGATTGCCAACCACACGGATATTCTGGGGTCCATCCAGCCCGTGGCTTGCATAGTCAGAGAAGTGTTTCTGCCATTGATGGAGCTGGTGGCACTTGGTGACCTGGAGGGACTGCCTGACTTGATTATGCATTTGGAACTTGTTTGTTTTCCAGGTTTGAAGGCTTTTCTTTCAATCTGGGATGAAATGCTCTCAGGCACATGGAGGGATTCTTGGGTTTGTCCTGTTCAGGGCCAGGAGTTGGATGATCCTTGTAAGTCCCTTCCAACTCAGCATATTTTATGATTATATGATGAAATCTCTTTTTCAATGAAATCACTACTGCCCAAACAGACACTGAGGTGAAGTGAAACTGGTGTACTCCTTAAGTTCTGTAGATCCTGCTGCATGGTGTATGACCATCCCTTGAAAAACCTAAACCTCTTGTAAAGCTAAACTACAAATGGCAAGATGGTCTGGAAGACTTTATTTTAAGTCATTTGGTTTTACAAATGACTTACATTTGGTTTTTGCTAACTATTAATGTGGTCATTGCATTCTTCTGCTTTTGTAACTTCAGAGCTATATTCTATTGACGTGAAGGCTACTTTGGGCCACTCGCTGTTCAACGTGGTCATTTGGTAGATGCAAATGTATTTTATTCCTACCTTGAGGTCTGTTTGCATCTTCAGAAGTGTTTACATTTTTAAAAATGCAAACTTAATATGGTAAAGAAACATAAGGATACCTTGAGTTTTTTCTGCAGTCATTAACAGATTAAGATCCCATGACTTCAGTGACTTTATTTTCAATCTACACAAGTGTAACTGAGAGGTCCTTTGTCTGTTTTCACTTCTGATACAGCCAATAGAGACAAAAGAAATATTATTTCATTGGTCATATTTAACTGCTTTGTCCTATTGTTTCTTGCTTGCATTTAGCTTTTGTTCTTGTTTTCATATGTTTTCATTTGTTGGAATAAATGGACATTTAAAAAACTCAAGCAAAAATTGTTCAAGCGAACGACTCTTGTTTGAAACATAGAAAATGAATAGGACCATGCAACTAAACAGGCTGTAACATGCTTTCAAAGCTGATTGTCTGAAATGCTGGGGCTCTACTCCGCCCCTTCTGTTCTGCTGTTGTGGGCTTGAAAGCACCTCGGGCAAGAGACTGTTGGAGCACTGAGATCTCTGAAATTTTTGTTTGAATAAATTCATAATTAAATACTCTGGTGTGAAAGAGATGGGGGAAAAAAAGGTTTTTCCTGCTTCTTGGCAATTTTAAATTGGTTGGTTCTTTCTGCTGGTGGAGGCAGGAAAAAACTGTCAAACCTAAAAGTGCTTCTGTTTATCTGGGGATGCAGTGATGTTTTTGCTCTTGCTTTACATGTACAGAATATACATTGAGAGAAGCACTAAGGGAGTGTATCATTCAGAGAATGGGAATCACAGAGCAATTAATAATTCAGGTCTGTTGTACCCTGACATACACAATAGTATGACATCAATCTTGAAATTGTACACAGGGAAGTACAGTCCATCAATCACTTTGTTCTTTCATCCGATTTTGAATAATTGTTTATTTATGTTTTTCTGATTTTCTCTGGAAAACTAACTTTTTCAGGCTCTCACTGGAGTATTTTCCCTTGAGAAAACATACCTTTTCTCCCATGGTCTTAGTTGATGTAGAATGATAAAAAATATACAAATATATTCGGTCCATGAAATAGAATATCTTTAGTATTTGTTCCTGCATTTTTTCCTAACAGTGCTGGGATGTAACTCTTTCTAGGAATAGAATACTTGAGATTTTATATTTCATGTTTTCTAAATCCAAACCCTTAGAAAATTTGAACAAAAATATGAAGGTGTTGAAGTCTCTGTTTTCCCATTGCACATTGCCAGAACAGTTGATAGTGTTTGTAAAATTGTGTAATGTGGCAGGGGTACTGAGAACAGGAGTATGTTCAGGTTTAGGCACCTGGACCAAGCTACAACAAAGTTTTGAATTTCTGCTTTTTAACTGATACACTAAGGACCTGAATTTGGGCACGACAGATCCAAGTTTTTGTCTGACCATCCTATTCGGGCACATCATCCCCAGGTGTTGCCCCCTCTTTGATGGTTTCCTGACAGTAATTTTCCACCTACATTTTTTCCTGTCTGCTTGTGTTGGAAATACCTTTCCTAGGTCACTTTTCTGGGATAAAACCACTTGGTAACATTAACTACATAGACTGTTGCTTTTGGAAGCACAGGTCAGGTTGGCATTCCCTGTTGCAGGTGCCTGCATAACTGCTTGTGGGGACACTGGTGGCACAGGGGCCACAGCAGCAGAATGGAACCAGATTTGGGTTGTATTTGAAGTCTTGCCACAAATCAGGTGCAATTTGCAGCAAATCTTCTGCTTCTCCGTGCCTTTGCCTGAATTTCTCATTCTGTCCCTGTGTTGTCAGCTGCAGGTTGTTAAGGGGAAAGAAAAAAAAGGAAAAAAGTTGTCGCCCCATTCTTCCCTGTCTCCTGGGTACTGCTCAGTGTGGTACATGGTTGGATCATATGGCGAAGGAGAAACGCGAGGTCTTTCCCTCCTACCAAAAAGTCACTCTCACATTCAGATCACATCATATCTACTCTGTTCATCTAAGAACAGTGAACTTTTGGGGGCAAAGATGCAGCTCTATATGGTTTTGTGCAGCTCCAAACACAGCACTGATGTCCTCATCAAAATCATAAGAAAAATTTAATAATTATAGTGAGAATGTGAAATTTATTCTTTGGCTTCTTTGGGAAGGGAGGCTCTGTTTCAAGTCAGTGCTAGGCTGGAACGACAGTCATTGCAGCCTGGACTCTGCGTTGGCAAACCCTCATGAGCTGGCTCTTACTGTTTCCTAGAAAAGATGCAGGCACCCCAGGAATTTCTTTAATGGGGGCCCAGTTGCAGAGGGAGACTTCTTGTGGCCACATCCACAGTGTTTCTGTCTGGAATTTGGCTTGATGGAGGTGCAGAAGTGATGTCCTGCAGGTAAACCAGGTGTGACAGATTTGTGGTTACAAATGGATGGTCATTGTGAGGGCAACAATGCTCTGCTCCAGCTGTTTTGGGTTTATGGTTGCTTACTCCTCTGAGGCATCATGAAGCACCCAAAAAACTGAGGAGGAGAGAGAAGAGAAAGAAAGAAAGAAAAAATAAGCCAGGGTGTGAGTGCGAAGAAATTTCCAGCATGAGGAGGAAGGCACAGAAAGACAGCTAAAAGCTGTCACATGTCAATCACACAAAGGGTAGGAAGCATATGTGATGCAGTTAATGCTCTCAGCAAAGGGGAATGGGAAAACAACTGGTCTCTGGGTATTAATTATATACTGAACTGCTAATAAGTTGGAGACAGTGTGAGCATCAGCTTCTGATAAATATCAGCCTTGGAAAACAAATACAGTGCGGGATAAGACAATTTAGAGTAGTATAATATTAACCAGGGCAGTACAGGTAAAGTTAGTAAGGAGTGCTGGCATTGCACCTGTACAAATACTCCTGCCCTTTGCAAGGCACTTGCTGGCAGTGATGCACAATAAAGGTGCATTGATTTCTTTTATCTTCAAACTAGTAGTAAGGTCTGAAATACTGAGTGAACCAAAAGACCTCATTAACTTCAGCTATCAACAACAGTCTAATGTAAAAAAAAAAAAAGTTAAAAATCCCAACCATCATCTCAAACAGTCCCTCTCTCATTATCTCAGCCCTTCCTGGAGAAGATCAATAAACAATTTGCATATTTTTTATCAATATTTAATGTAATGCAGCAGGATGCTTTTGATGGCTTGAGTCCTTCTGTGCACTCTTTTAACATGACAGAGACTAAGAGCCCAGCAGGTGCTCAGGTGCTGGGGTCAGTTCCTAGTTAAAAACATTAGGGATTGGTGTGGCTAAATAATCTACAGCTGCCCATCCAAGGGCAGGACTGAGAGCTCACAGAGCATGGTGATGAATTTTAACGATCTGGGAAGACAAATGAGCCTGAGCTGCCATGCAATTAGTGGGCTGTGGAAAGATGTGTTGGGTCTAAATGAGGGACATGATCTGCTCTTGACTCTCAGTGTGGTAGGAGCCCTCCCTCGGAAGGCCGTAATGAGGAAGGTAGATGAGATCCCAAACAGGTTGACAGAACAATTAAGGGGAAATGGGAGTTGATTCAAAATGCAGTATCACCATCAGTGGCACAGATACGTACAGATCTACCCCCTTAAGGAGCTTGTGCTACTCTTCAAAACTGGATGTGTGCTCAGGGAATTCCTTCCACTCCCTGTTACTTAAAAAATATGTATTTTAAAAAACTTATCCCTAAATCAACTTTTATTTAAACGGGAAAATAACTTGAAAGAAAAGGCCTGGCTCTGATCTCGCTTACTGTGGTGTAAATTGTGAGTAGCTCCTCCAGACTCTCTGCAATGATAATGAATGGTGTATCTTGTGACCATGTTTTGTGCAATAGACAAATGCAGTTTTTTATCCAGTCATCCGGTTATTTGAGTCTGCTTGATTGAGACTTTGACGTTCTTCAATGAATGCGGAAGCTCAGAAGGGCTGAAGGAGAGGCTACTGCAATGTGCCTGAAGGAAACTCTTGAGTTATTTCTCTGGCTCACATGTGTGTTTTCAAAATGTTCCATAAGAAAAGAAAATAGATATTGAAAATAGTTAATTTTATAGAGGAATCAAATTTATGGTTGGATTTGATGAACTTATAGGTTCTTTTCCTATACTAAGTATTTCTGATTCTATGAAATTATGATTACTAGCTAGATGCCAGAAGACAATAGGCAAGTTGAGATTTTATGTATTTAATTAGAAAAATAGCAGCAATAAAGTACTACAAATAATGCACCAGGTAGAAGTAATCTGTTCAGTAAATCTAGTCTCACTTTTATGCCTCAAATATATCACAAGGAAGAAATCAATTTCCTTGAACAGCGCTCATTATTTGAACATATTCACTTAGGCTGATGATAGAAAATAATTATAGACACGATGTCTGTGCTGCATCAAACAGATCTGGTTTCCTTGGTGGGACAGATTCACTGCTTCTGCTTCATTATAGAGATTCCTTGTCCCAGGGATCACATAGTGCTGTTGCCCTTGGACTGGACAGTGTCACAACCAGTGTGGATACTGGCATGTCCAAATTGAAAATAGGTTTCCTCAAACAGCGTCTCGTGTTGCGTTATCTGATTCTGTACATGTCACTGCTGAGCTGATGAGTGATGGCAGGCAGTTGGCTTGGTTTTCATGAGTTTGTGAAATGTAGTGACTGCAATGTTTATAGAGGTAAACATAAAATATCAAAATTCGCGGGGCCAGAGAGAGCAGATTTTCACTGCATCTTCCCAGGGTCACTGGTAAGCTGTGAAGAACCAGGAGGTGAATGTCTTCCACACAGCCACACAGAGAAGTAGGGCTCAGCTTGGTTCTGGGGCCATAACACAGTCAAGAGATGTTTTATGTTAATGTTCAAATAGATTTGGAAAATCTAGAAATAAACTGGAAATTGTTCTTCTGTAGTGTCCAGAGAACCAGCTACAGGTTGATGGCATGATTACATAGCCTGGTGCAGCAAGCAAAAAAGAAAACCTGTTTTTTTCCTTCCATCTTTGGTTTTGCCACCCCCTTGCTCCATACAGAGGTCTGATCTTCCTGTAAACTGTGTTTAAACCCACAACAGCCTTTTAGGCTTTGAGCCATACATTTGTATTGTGAACTACTTTTTTATATACAGAGGTTTAGAGCAGACAACGACAAAAGTACTGCTTTAGCTTTTCAATGCTTGGTGAAGAAAACTCAAACCAGGGAAGATCAAAATGTTTCACATTTCTATACTACTGTGTTAAAAAAATATGATTGCAACCCTAGATTAATTTTTCTAATTGATTGATTTACTGGAGCTTTTTGTTTAGAAAATACCTGATTTTGCTTTAAAAAAAATTCACCTTAATAAGTATATTTTCTAGCCATCTTTTTTATGCCAGCTAGTTAACATAATAGTCTCAAGTATAATAGTCTTATGCATACATGTAGACCATCTTTTATAAATTTTCCTTTTCAAAACTTTATATTTATGCAGAGAGCTTGAAAATGTTAACAATACCTGGGATATTTAGGTACCTGCTTTCATCCAGAAGAGCAAAAAATGGGGGAAAAAAAGAAGCACCCCAAAACATGAAATTAACATATCAGATTAATTTCATTCACTCCTCTGCTTAGACTGATTACTGCAAATTAAATTTTGTGCTAATTGACCAAAGCAGTGTTACACAGAAATCCATGATTTCTGTTTATCCTAGTTATCCATGTAAGTATTTGTTTTTTGCTCAGCATGTGAACATGGGAAAACATTTTTAACTAGAATCAGGAAGAGATGACCAATAACTAAGAATAATGCCCTTTTTCCTAGAACTCTGCCTGGAGGCTGACTGAGACTGGTTCAATGAAATAATCCACTTGACTTTTTTTTCCCCTCCAAGTGATTCCCCATATATTTCTGCCTTTCTGACTAAATCTCTAAATATTGAACCAAATCCCAGGTAATGGAAAACGTGGACATTTATTGCCTGTAAACTTTGCTCAGAGCAGAGAACAGTGCTTAGAAATGAAAGTTACAGAAAAGCCCAGAGTAGTGCACAGCTGAGGCTGATGGTGAGCTCTGTAACAATCCAAAATGCCAGGTGACACTGGAGACCTCTGCTAGTTAGGATGTCCTCTCTACATTAAAGGGTCTATTGACCCTTTCTGTTAAATACAGTGAATACTGCACAGTTTTTCCTGGATCAAAACAAGGCTGTCTTACAAATGTACAACATCCAAAGGTAATAAAACCTTTGGAAGTATGATCCAGTCCCATTAATGTTGCTCTGTTTCTTAACAATGAGCAATATTTAACCTGTAATATTTAACATGTGACAAATGAGGCTTGGAGTTACCAGTGACATTAGAGTCATATGCTTGGAGGTTGCAGCTTTTCCCTGAACCCAGAATAAGATTTAGCTTCTTGTTCACTTCTCTCTCTCTCCATCAGTTGTGTATCAGCTTTAGATTACTAAAGCTCATAAACAGAAGTGTAGTGTAGAGATCCTAGATCAACTCCAATATGCTGGCACCTTTACACAGCGCAAAGGACTGCTCTGAGCTCTTTCAGGGTGCTGGAAGGAACATGTCTGTGTTGGTGTGGTGTCATTTCAATGTACTAAGCTTTACACCTTAGTGAAGAGGTTGGTGCTGTTTTCAAATTCCAGCTTATTCCAAGTTCCTCTTTGACCTGGGACAAAGGTAGGCAAGCTGAGCGAGGAAAGCCAGCCCTAAAACATGATCTTGTTTCCTAATTTCTTTAAAAGCAGGAATATGGTGCAGCTTTCTCCATTATGACAGGGAATTGAATGATTTTGTTTGTTGCCTGGAGATGCTCTCGGCTTGACTGCTTCAGTACTACAGGCAGGAAGGGGATAAACAGGAAGAAGTCCAGAGACCAGCAAATACCAATCAAGATGTTATAAAGAAAAATTGAATGAATAGGGATTGTTTAGTCTACAGAAGAAAAGTCTAACAGGAATAGGGCTAATAGACTTCAAATACATAAAACTGCTGCTGGAGGGAAGAAGGAAATGAGGTTTTCTCTGGTCTGATGGCAGTAAACAAGAACTAATGCTCTTGAACTGAGGAAAATAGGCAAGATTCAGGTTACACATTAGAAATTACTTTTGAATGGCAATACTATGAGCATTGTAATAAGCTTATGTGGAAGATGTACATCTAATAAAAATATTCAGTAGTTCTTCTGTTGTCCCTTCCATTCCTATAATTCTTGAGTTCCACAATAACTTGGACTCTGAACATGTATCTGAGAAGGAGGAATGCTGTGTGACAAAGTGAGGAATGCTGAAGAAATTAAACCCCAGCTTCTCTGCAAAGTTCATATGTCATCTAGGGCAAGAAATTCTAGAGAGTTTCCATTTTTTCAAACAAAGATAAAATTTTAATTTGTTTCTCCTTTTGCTTTATTTAAGTGGATGGCAAACTACTGGGATAGGACCATAGTCTCTGTATAATTCTGCAAAGGTAGAGCTGTTGGTCAGGGTTTACAGACAATAATGTAGGTATGATTATGCTTTTAATGATTTCACACAGCTCCATTCTGATTTCTTCTTCTGTGTGTTCCTTCCTTTGATTGTGTTTCATTCCGGGAAGATCCCAAAGTCTTCATCATCTTTTATTTTTTCTCTGCCTAATAGTGATTGATTTTCTTGTCAAGTATCAAAGAAGGCATTACCTCCACCTGGAATTAATTTGGTGTACCTATCTGCATTGTATTTTTTTAATTCCTGTAACTTCTCTCTATTTTTGGAATAGTTTTAAGTGGCTGGGGTTTTTTTCCATATAAACTGAGGCTTTAAAAGTAGATAAAAATAAATAACTTGTGATTTGCACTGTGGTGGACACAACTTTATAGTTGCTAACAAATCCAGGCCTCACTGATGTCATTGCAAAGACTTCACTGACCTCACCATATTACTTCAGCTTCTCACATTGGCACTCATCAATCATGTTCCTTCATCATGGCCCCAAATCTATTTTGTCCTCTCTAATTTTGACATAAAATGTTGGCGCTGCCTCTCTGATCAGGACTCAGCAATATTCCATGTGGATCTCTCAGTATCTTTTAAATCCTTCTACTTTCCAGTCCATAACCTTTCCCCCATACATTAACTTTGAACAGTTCCCATGGAATCAGCTGTGGTTCATACTTTGGCACCATAATTTTGAGCTGAAGCATTTGGCTGTTGATTCAGGTTTGTCATCCCTAGTAGCTATAGCTGCAGCTCGTGTGAGGAGTGTTAGCTAACTCTGGCTTTGCCTTGAACACACACCTTCATGGATGCATATGTGTTCATACATCATTAATTAAATGCTGCTCTTTGGAGAAACAAATCTGATCTTATCACAGAATAGTGAATTGATTTGTTGCCAGCCCAATTTCTTTGAGCTCAGACCAGCCTGTGTCATGCCTGCAGAAATCAAATGGATATTTGAGACAGTTACCATGACCATTTCAGGGGAAAATTAACAGATAGATTCTTCCCTGACTTCTGTTTCCTTAGGAAGAAGATTCTGGAGCTAATTTTAAGCATTTGATGCTCCTTGTAGTGTAAGTAAAGAGAAAGAACCATGGCAGGCAGCCTGATACTTAATGCAGCTACACAGAAGCAGACACCCCATGCAGTTCATTTGCCAGTGTGAAAAAGGCCTTTCTTGCACAGACAGGACTCTATTTACCGCTTTATACACTTGGCTTTGAGGTCATCAACATCTACTCATCCTTTTGAAGCTGTGCAGGAAAGAGTTCAAGAGTGAGAGGCAGGAAGGGAGTCTGTTTCTCTAGACTGTATTTGAGGGTGTTTTGATGAGAAGGTTTGGGAGAAGAAGTTGTGTTTCACAGAGTCACAGAATGAACTAGGTTGGAAAAGACCTTTGAGATCATCAAGTCCAACCTCCAACCTGAGCCTGCTCACACAATTTAAGAGTCTCCTGAGAAAAACCGAAAAAAGGCAATCTGTGCTTAGATGAGGGTGTTTGTCTTGAATACAGCCTGAAAAAGTTTGCTAAGTTTGGTCTAAGCATGCCCAATGAATCAGAACTTCCCAAGGGTTTATCCACCCCCTCTCCTTACTTTATCTCTGAACTGTGATTACTAGACTAAACTAAAACACCTAGCTGCTTGGATCTACTTTTCTTTCACAGTGAATGGAGACAACTCTGGTTAGAAGTGCAGATAAATCTGTAGTCCAGCTTTCAGATGCTTGTGGACACAAGGACAGGCAGAGACATTTGTTTATAATTTACACTGAAGTCCAGTGTTTACGGGACTTCTGGTGGCCCAAATCTCACACGACACCCTAATTCTTCATGCTGCAATGTGTAGAAATAACAGCTTTCTGTATGATCATGATAAGTGATTTTCACATTCATTTAAAAATTTCACACAGATTGTTACAGTCCATGGGTTTGGAAGAAGGAAATAAAGTGGTGCCAGGATCCCTTGGCATGGTACTGCTGTACCAGGCATCCAAACCCCAAAACTATTGGATGCAGACGGAGCCCTAATGTGGTATCTTGACTCCCTTAGAGCTGGAAACAGGTGGCATCCATTAAAAATCTGCAATCGGTTATAATTCCCATCTCAAACCAGTCCCAGCTGCACTTTGCCCACTGTAGGCAAAAGAAGACCCAAGCCATACTGTAAGCAGAACAACCAGTCATTAAAGGGGCCTGGTTGTGGTTTGTTGTTTTTATGTTTCTTTTTCAAATTAGTAGATCTATTCTCTTTGCTAAAAGCCTTGTAAAGCAGTACACATATTTTAAAAACAGATATCTGAGAGGCTCTAGAAAGCCAATCCTTTGAATCAGCGATTTCAGATTCTGCTTTTGGGGAGGGTAAGGAGAAATACTTTTGTTTGTCTCAGCCAAATAACCTTACAAATCAAGAATAGCTGAAAAACTGCCTCTGAGATGTCTTTCTCTTCTCAGAGATGAGGAGGATTTTTCTTGTGCTCTTTTTTTTTCTTTTTTCTGGGGCTGCTGCCAATCCTGCTTCTCACCCCCTGGCTGGAGTCACGCAGCCCAGTCCTGAAGGAGCAACAGGACAGATAAATTAACAGAAGATTTGCTGAACTGTCTTCCTTATGTAATGACAGCCTTCCTTTAGAGCATTCAAATCAGTAATTTCAATATTTCCTGTGATTAGCAAAACTTTGGGGAAATATTTCCACTGCACATAAAGAAAGGCATGCATCTGTGCCTTTAAAAAATGAGGCAGGCTCAAAATATTGCTGTGTGGTTTGCAAGTTAAAGACTGCAACTTTTCCCTGGTGTGCTTGTGCTCACCAGATTCATCAAATCTAAAATAAATTATAATTTCCCAGGCTATTGTGTTTAACAAAGCTTTGGAGACATCAATTGTTCTTATTAACATTTATATTCCATTTTTTCCCCTAGTATTTTCTCTGAGAAATTAAGGAAAGCTTATTAGTATTTGGAATGGTGGAAAGAATATTTTTTTTCTTCTTAACTCTTAATGAATTCTGGGGTGTAGCTGCAGATTTGTATGTGTAGTAAAATCACATATTCTTGTTTTGTTTTTTTAAATATGGGGGTAGGGGAGAGAGAAGTTTTTCTTTTATTCTGAAGAAATATTGTCAAATGTCCAAGGATTTTTGGTGGGGGAGGATACCTGGGTTATCCCTATTAACTTCATCTGTGCAATGTTATTCACTGACAGATTAATTGTTCTGAGGCAAGATTCATCCGATGTACAAGTAAATGCACGTGCCTGAAAAGTGGAATAGCAAAAATTGTTTCTTTTCTTATAATTCGGTAGGTACACCACTTTTCTCCAGGATGGCACTACAAAGGATAATTTATTGTGAATCATCACAGTGTCAAGTGCTACGTAAAAGTGACCTGACTGAACTTGGAAAAACCCCCATTCTTTCCTTAGCTCCTTAAGTCTACAGATGTTATTTATTTATTGTTTTAAATCATTTTGGTTTTTTTTCACTTTTTTGGCCTTTTTCATTCTGCAAGCTGAGTTTTCTCTTTTCTGCAGCTTCCGTGATGCAAAGAGAAGCATGTGGACATGCAAACACAGCAATTATTATGTTTTTCTTGCGTTTAAACCATGCTTTAAGAAGCTATTGAGTAAATAGACTCTTGCTCATTTATCATAGGAGTATTCTGACTATTGGGTAATATAAACCTGTAACGCCTGTAAGACTTCACAAAAGAACTCTTACTCCTAGAATTACAGCCTGTAATAAACCTGTGTTGAATCCCTAAGTGCATCCTAACTGCACAGAGCATTATCAGACATAGCCTCAGTGGGAACTTTATGTGCCTGAGATTTGTAGAAAGTAGCTGTTGTACCATAAATTCTTTCATGCAGGGATCATTCTGTCTCTCCTTGGTGATGCTCCAGGAGCAAATAATTATATTAACTAAATATAATGCATATCAAATATCATGCAGATGTAATTGTTTCCAGTGGAGTTGCTGCATCCCATAGGTTTTAACATAATACTCTAGATTTCATGGTAAATGAACAAATAAATCATGTTGCCCCCATAAAATTTCTCTCTGACCCCATCTGTGATGCATGATTCTGCATGATGCATGTATGATTTGAGGGGACACATAATGCAAGAGTCTAAAGCACTCTTGCTTCAGTCTGGGTTGTGTTACTTTATATTGTTCTATTTGCATTGGAGATTAATGTGATAAATATCCCTTCCCTGAGCAGAACTTGTATCACGTGGTGTGATCAAAACTCAGCCATTGTAATGTTCACTTGGTGGGGTTGGTTTTTTAATGTAAACAAAGCAGAATATTTCTATTCAGTGTGTGCAGTATTCCCATCTGATTGTGTATCTGCAAATTTGTACTTCTTGCTACCATTCCCAGAAGACATGTTGGGATGAGCTGCAGCTATTTGTGTATGGTACAGAAATGTAATCACCCTGTGTCACGTTTGTGAGAGGCTGCACAATACTGAGCCTTCTGCAATCACTACCACATTCACATCCACCCGTATCTCTGTATTACCCCGCCATAGCCTGGACCAGGGATAGTTTTGTATGGTAGGCTGGATCCTGTCCTCTTCTCTCTGCCATCTCCCCTGATGCTGCCACAAACCAGCAGCTCTGTGTTGCTTTGCTTAGTGCCGTGTTTAGGAGGAGCTCCTCTTTTGAAATCCCCTGCAGCTAACTTGGGAAGAAACTGATGTTCCAAGGTATCCAGACTTCGGACTTTTTCTGGATGTTTTCTGAAACTTAGCAATAGCAACACCATAGTTTTTCAAACAGCCTAGTGTTATCCTTATCCTCAGTCTTAAAATAATATGAAGTGTTTCTTGGGAGGAACATTAACCCTTGAGCTTTCAGAAGTTTGTGCTCACTTGACAGAAAATGGATGGGCTCAAAGTTAAGACCTTCCCCATTTAACTGGCACTCATTTCTTTATCAGATGTAGGTGAGAAAAGCCTTAAGAAAAACAAGGAAACCCTCTAACCTGTGAGAGAAAATATGAAGCAGTATAAATGTTAGTATTTCGTATCAAAGTCTCGCCAAGTCCTTTCGTGCAGAAAGTCCAAATCTCCATGTAAATAGAGCCATTTTGAAAGTATGTTCAGCATGGGCATGCATGGATCAGTTCTCTTTGTAAAAACAATAGGGAAGACATAGTTTTATCATGGAGTTTTATGATTGATACAGAGTAAATTAGACATTCAAACAGAGAGCATATGGCAAAAGCATAAATCACTGAATATCTTAATACTTTTCAGGAATTACGTCTGCTATATGTGTATGCTAAAATATAGTTTACTGAGTGTCTAGGGCTGGTTCCAGGCTTCAGTCAGTCAAATGTGTCTGTATGGGAATACTGAGATATTCTTGCAGCTGAGTGGCTGTGAAGTCAGCCTGTTCCTTGAGCAGCTTGTAAAGTGTTTGGCTTGGCATTACCTCACCTAATGTGCAACCGGCATTAAGACTTCCCCTGAAGCAATACATTTAATTGCATGCTCTACTAGAAGGAAAAGAAGTCTAATTAGTCCCAGATTTATTCTATCAATAAAGACAAATTATTTCATTTTTTTTCCTGATCTAAATACAAAGTAGTTAGAGAGATTTCTAGGCAAGTAAAAATCTTTGTTGAAAGGGAATACGACTTGTGTTGGTCACAGAAATTTTAACTGTTTTTAACAGTGGCTTATTAAGACTAATCTGGGTTTCACAATAAAATCTTAGTTAAATATATTGCACGCTACAATCTAATATGATTTAGTTGGCTGTTTCCATTACTGCCTTATTTTATTTATTGCAATGTACTGTCAGGAGGAGCACTAAATTCATCTGTAGCACTGTTCATTACTGTTTTAGCAAACAATGACAAGATCCTTTAAATTGTGCTATTGTGTTAATTGAGAGGGTGGAGTTCGATTCTCATGGTTCAATCTTCTAAAGAAAAAAAAGCAACAAACAAAAACCAAGAAACAAAAACCAACAACAAAGCCGGGCCCCTTTTCCTTCCCCTTCCCCTTAAAGCCCTATAGCAGCATGAATGAAACATCACCAAACAATTCCATCCCCCCACTCCCCAGGGAGCTAACACATTTTATCAGCGTTTGCAATGCAAAGAACAAATATCAGAATCTCAGTAATACCGTGGCTTCAATTCTCCTCCCCCTACATTATTATTATCTTTTTAAAACTCATTTTAGGGAGCTGCAAGTTGCAATTCCTAGCTCTGTGCAGGAGAAGCCCTAGTAACTGGTCCGAATTCATATGCACTCCCACCCCGTGTACACGTACACGTGTCCTTTTTTTTCTTTCATGGTACAGCACAAGATATTATCTTGGTAATTCTCTATTCACTGTGTTACACCTCTTCCCACTAATCCAATGCAGAACCAGATTACCGACCAAGCCTTTTGAAGCCTTGATGTTATTTTGCTTGATAAATTGGGCACAAGACTAAAATTGAAAAGAAATCCTGTTTTTATTATTGGAGACAAATCTAGCAAGCAGGAAGCATATGTTGTGCTTTGGACCACATGCTGGGGAGAGGGAGCTAGAGGGCTCTCACACCAATCAGTTACTGCAAACAATACCCAGTGTCCACCTGGGACAGAGCCTGTGCCATTAGTCTTGACTGGAGCAGCCCTCTAATGCCACCAGGCAGCCCCAAGGAGCAGAGACACCCACCTGACAAAATGTCGCAAGGAAAAAAGAAAATAAAGAAAAGACATCAATATGTTGGATATTGATCTGCATTATTTATTTTTTTTCTTACAATTTGATATGGGAATATGCTGATAAAGTAGGGAGGGGGGAAGGCACGTTTCAGAAGCCAGTAAAGGGTGTCTGTGAAAGCTCTAATGGCAGAGGGCTAGAGCTGGTGAGAGGAACACAATAAGCACATGGACTGGCAAGTGCTGTGTTTTTCAAAGGGCAGTGTTGAGTATTGATCCGTATTAGAAATGATAATGAGGTTATTTTGTGCCTCAGTGAAATACCTTAACTGTTTCCGTGCTTCAAATGCATTAGAGGTAAAGTGTTGAAGACTATGAATTTTTAATGCCTCCAACTACAGTTCCTAAATATTTTTGGTCTTTCCAATAGCTATTTCAGTTTTATATTCCAGAGCTATTGCAGCTACTTCTTGAGACAGTTTCAGCTTCCCATTTCAATGTAGCCCCTTGTGAAATAGTAGTTACCTAAATCCATCCCTCAGAAAGAAGCTTTTTTTTGCTAACACCTTCCAGAGTCTTTCACATTTAAAATATTTTAAGTAAACAGAAAGAATGAAAATTTCAAGTTTTTTTGAGTAGAGGTGAAGATCTTAGTTCTTATTGAGAATGCAGCACATTCTTGGTAATTTAATCTGAAATTACCTTGGCTGGCTTTGTTTTGATCAATACAAAGCATGTCCTAATTCTGCATGACCCTTCTACTGATCTGTGTATGTGCAATGGTTGCATGGTTTGTGAAGTGATGTGAGTAAATTATTAATGTGAAGGCCAGGTTCCTATTTAGTACAGCAGCCCAATATTTGTAATTGGACTAACCAAGGCCAGCGGCAGCAACATATAACATGATGTGGAAAAGGAAGTTTTACTGTTACAACTTTTTGGTGAAAGATTAAAAATAAAATCTTATCATACCATTTGCAGAATCTCTAATTTTTGGTGAATATCTTTTGTTTTTCAGTCTTATTTCCAACAGTTGGTTGGAAAGCAAGATATAAGATAGGCAAGTCAGTTAAATTTGATTTCACCTTTGGTGCTGTACATGAAAAGATTTTGTAAAGAGGACAACTTTTTTTAACTTTTTAAGTATCATAAGCTTATTTGCACAGCTGAAAATATAATCCCTGGCTGGCTTTCCAGAATTCAAACTATCATAATTCCTTTTTCTCTGTAGATGTTCAAATCGTAATATAAGAAATCAACAGAAAACTACAGGTAGTAATTTCTAGGCACTCCAAGCTAAAGCCATCTCACTTTCATTTAAAATTAATAACTGTCAAAAATAGTCTAATCTGATTCAAAAATATGCACTGAATCCAAGACAGGCATGTATAGGAATATATTGCTCTCCCTATTATTCTAAACCGTGTAGTTAAATTTTAAAAACATTCTTTCCTTGATTAAATTAGACTAGAATTATCCCCAGTTTTATAGTATGACAGAGAAAATGCTTCAAAAACATGATTTTTTCCCAATTTTCAGATGCTGTGCATTAGACCTGTAGTGAAGCAATAATGATTTACACAGTAATGTTGACCCAGACTTGTGAGTTTAAGTGGGTTGTATTTTCTCTAGGAAGAGTTGTTTCTAAATAACAAGGACATTATAAATGATATCTCAAGGGCAAGATATTCAAAATGGTTGGTGGGAGCTGATGTTTTTCTCTCTGATGTAAACAGGAATTAGACCCCAGTAAGTGCTTCTGGGAATGCTCGTGTTAAAATTCTTTTGTTCCCTTTTGCTGATGAAATCAGAAGGCTCTGACCCGCTTCTGGATTTTCTCTTGGTTATAGACCAATGCATTTCCCTGCTTCTAATTTAGGTTAGTTTTCAGCCTGGCTGTGAGCTGTATTTTTCCTCTTGGTACTCTCCCATCTGCAATTGTATGTGTAGGGGTTGACGTGCAGAAGCAACCACAGTTCTTTGGTGTTATTCTTGACATGGCCTGTGACATCTGAGGTCATGCCTAGCTTGTCCTGCCCAGCTTCTTTTCTCTTTCTACCCTAAAATTAGTGCACTTGAAAACTTATTTGTGGCAAGCAGCTGTTCTAGCTTTTCAGTCTCTATAGGGCAGAAGGTTGAGAATGGCAGGAGGAGGGAATAAGGGATGCTGGTGCCTTCAAAGGAGCTTTAGCTATGTGAAAGAAAAGTAAAAAATCAATTGCCTAATGTATCTGGTTACAAAAGCCCTGCAGAGCACTGCCTAGCCATTGTCAGTGGGATCAGAAAAGAGAAACAAACCACTTCTTGCAATTTAAATAATCAACTCCTCATGCATTGAAAAGCAAACGAACAATCTCCCCTCCTCCTCCCCAGCCCAGACTGCTCTTAAGTTTGATCATTGATCAAAGCTGGTTGTGTCCAACTATTGCATCATGTGTGTTGACGTAAAACTCACGCTGTGGTTTATAAGGTCCCAGCTCTGCTTTCCCAAGCAACCGTGACACCCCATTCATCACTATCTAGCCAGAGATATTTTGAAATACAGATAAGCTGTTAGCTATTAGAGCAGCAGCATTCAGGAGCTCCTTTTACTGATTTACAGCCTGTCCCAGTATGACTGGCTATTTGCAGAGGTCTGGGAGAGGGAGCTGGTTTTTATGAACCATGATCACACTTTCTCATAGATTTCACAGGGGGCTTTGAAGGGGATAAAAAAAGGCATCAGAAAGGGTCCCATGTTATCCTTGTCCCAGGCATATGCTATGATCTCACTGTCCTGCTCCTTCTTTATAAATAACTTATTGAGCCATAATAGCTTCTGTAATGCTTTGTGTGGTGTCCTGTTATTAACTTCTCTTTATTCTGAGAAAAAGCACATTAGTTATAACTCTTTGTTTCCAATTATTTAACTGGGATTTAATCCTTAACATGATGTTTTTCTTTATCCTATGGTTATTTGTTCCCTTTGATAATCTCCAGTGAGGCAGTCTGTCGCAAGCCCTTTGAAATTGCAAGTAAATTACACCCACCACATCCCCTTTACCCACTGTTTTATGAACCTTTGCAACGCGGTCTAGAAGGCAAAGGGGCGTGATTAGCTCTCACGAGAGCTCTGCTGGTGTTATTCCATCAGTTGCTATTTATCTGCATGCAGTATTTTTCTGCTTGCAATTGCTCACTCCCATCTGCTTCCCCACTAGTGAAGTGACCCCTCCAAACTGGCTGTCATATGCTTGCTGTAAAAGCCATTACTGGGCAACACCGAGCCCAGTTCTCAGGAAAGAAAGGAGAACTTGGAAAAGATCTTGACTCAGGTGCACTGTGTGCAGCAGAAGCAGTAAGTCTTGCCTTTTGAAAGTTTATACAACTAAAACTATATTTGGATTTGTAGATCTGTGCTTGTCCAGGAAAAGGCACTGCCTCTGGGCTGTAGTATGGTGGAGCCTGTGGGGTATGGGTGGTTTTAAATAACGGCTTCCTTTTCACTCCTGCTTTGTGTTCATTTTATGTTATCTTGCAGCTTAGCAAACTAACAACCTCACACAGCAACCCTGCTTACCCTGTGGCGCTGAAATGGAGATGGTTCACAGTTTGATGGGAAAAGGAGTCACACTGGAACAGTGGATAACTACTTTTCGAGTCACACTTCATCCTTTCATTCATCTATGGCTTGTGACTGCTCACTCCCCCGTCCTTCCAGCTCTCCTGACTGACTCTGGACTCCTTCAGGAGCTTTCCAGTCCACTGGGTGTAGTTGTTCTTGCCTTTCTGAGGCTTTTTTTCCTGGTCTCTTGCTTTTGGTACTTAATGCCTTTCCTGAGAAATTGCCAGTATCTGCTTGAGCTACCTTTTAGCCCAGCATTACCAACACATACTACCTTCCCTGCAGTCTGTGTAATTTCCCTGGGGCCTCAGTTCCTCAGCTCCTGACCAAGCTTCTGTCACCTGTGGGTGGGCTCTGAGTGGCTCCCAGTGACTCAGCTGTCACTCAGTTTTCCTGCAACCAGCTTTGAAGTGTTCATTGGGCTGAAACACCCGCTGAGACATCAGATACTCTTCTGCTGTAGATCTTCAGTCATGTGAAGCCTTCAAAGCAGGATATTCTGGTACGGAGTAGCATTTTGAAGTGATGAGAGTGGAGAGGCTATTACTCTAAAACGAGGATGGCTGTAGCCTGGCATCAGTGCTGATCACAGTGGCTTTTGGAAAACAGTCTCTTTCTGCACACCACAGAAAAATGCACAAAACATTGCAGCTGGTGACGGCTCCTAGGCAGGTGTAAAACAGGTCTGACAAGGTTATCTCCATCATCCACATAAGCACTTCAAAGTACCTTTTCTCATAATTCTTGGGTCGTACACATGCTACAATTGCAAAAGGCCTTATGCTATAGATGCATTGTTAATCTCTGAAAGGTTGGAATATTTCAGGCAGGGATCCTACAGAATTTCCTATAAGCATTTACATTAATTATCTTAAATTCTAATTGTTTCACAAAATCAAAGGGGAATTAAGATTTTAATTTCTTTCTCCCCTTTTGTTTTTCTTCATTATTTGACAAAGCCTAGAGACTAATCCCATCTTAAACATGAATATAAAATGGACCTAACAGATGTTCTGTCTGCTACGGAACTTTATTTAAGCAGGCACGGTCTGCATGTAATATACATGTGAAGGTCAAAGCTTGTCATATAAAAATACAAGGCCTTGCCACTATTTAATTCTCTTTATTTGCAACTTTTTCAAGTGAGTTTAGTGAATGATTAATAGTATTGGCTTAAAAGAGGCGCAGTGCTGGCAAGCACTGCGCAAACACCAACATTGCAAACATGCCTCCATCCTGACCTGCAACACCTTTTCTGTTCCCATTTCCCACAATTCTGGAACAGATCCTGCCAGTCCCATGCCAGATGGACTCCTATATTTCCAAAGCACACAACAGCTGGAATGAAGTGGGAAAGGTCATTCGGACTCCAAAGTGATGCTTTGCTTCTGCTACTGTCTGTCCAGTGGAAGCACTGGATTTTTGGGTATGGTCTTTGGGTGGGCTGTGTTTTACAGGGACTGGGTGGTTTATGCATTAGCTCACGGCCTTTGCTGCGGTATGAGCCTGAATTAGGAGCTGATCAGTTCTGCTTATGGTGTTATCCTGGAAGGGACTTCTTGAGCAGACAGGAAGTTGGAATGGGATGTGAACCTCACCTCTACGATTGTACGGAAGGACATGTGCTTGGAGTTTTTTAATCATAGGAGTGTTTGCATTTTCCCTCTCAACACCTCTGTTGGGGCTGTGCATGCTGCATCCTACAGTGGGGATACAGGCAGGAGGCTGTTCCCAGCCCCCTGAACTGCACCAGGCCCTGCAGGTCATGTACACCCACTGCCCCTTTCCCTCCAGGCCAGCTTGGGGGAGAGCTGCAGCCCAACTGCTGAACATTAGCCAGATTTTGAGGGGACTGAAGCTGATTTATGTAAATGGATGGTGATCATGCAATGCTCAGTGGATTTTTGTGAACAGGAAAATATGTTGTTTTGAAGAGAGTTGGTCTTTTTTTCAGTGTTTTTTTCTCCTTTCCTATTTTCCTCTTTAATTTCCTTTGGAAAAATGAGATAAAAACTCTGGAAAAAAAATTTGATTTTTTTAACAGTTATTTTTATGTGGACACTTCTGAAACTGATGACAAAACTGGAGCAGAAAGAATGGAGAAGAAATATCCAAACCACCGCTTTACTACTTTCCGTAGGAAGCGTTTGGAAAATGTGAAACTGCTATATTCATGTCAACATTTCTCACTGAAAGAGATTCTTATATTTTAACCAGCTGGACTTTTGGTTTGAACATTTTGCTCCGTGGCTTCTGGATTTTCAGGTATCAAGAATTTGAAAAGACTCTTATGTCAACCTCCTTATAAACTGTGAGTTTCAACTAGCTCAGGTAACAGGTCTGAGTACACACTGGCCACAGACATCAGATGTATCCAAATCAAGATTTCAAACACTCCAGATTCAAGGTTGTTCTCGGGTCTTTTGGTTTTAACTCTGTGGAATTTAAATATCTTTAATAGGCCATTAAAATCCTGTTTTAGGACCTTCAATTTGCACGTCCTCCTCTTTTTGTGCTGAGCACATCTCAGAGTGTTGTATAAGATTTTGAAGACTATCTTTTGCCTTCCAAGAGTTTTCAACTTGGTCTTTAGCTAAATGATTCTCTACTGTTTCTCCTAAATAAGGTTTTCATTAGAGTTTTACATTCTTCTGTTTTTCACGTGCACCTATGTGTGTCCTTTAATAGCATAATAATGCATTTCTTTTACATTTTTTGCCTTTTCATTTATGACAGAGGGTCTGTCAAAGATGTTGTGCACTTTTCTAAACCAATCTCAGCTTCTCTGTTGACTTTTTTTCCAGTTTTGGCCAAATCTGTTTTAACAATAGCAGGAGACAGCCTTTCAGACTATGAGGGAATTTGCAATCCAATCATGTACTGTGTGTCTTTGAAAAGAAGAGAATACAAAGACAAAGACAGAATGTGATGGAATTTTATTTAATGCATTGGCATGAAGTGTAAATACATACTGCATACAGATACTAAACTTTCCTGGCTCTGATATGAAATAATTACCTTAGGGACCTCTGTGTAAAATAATTCCTATATAACCATTCAAATATGGATGATATGATTCAGGTGGCCACGCCTTGATACTAAAGGTCATCCACCAAATGTAAATGTGAATGTTTACTTTTAAAGTGATTTCAGAATAAGAGAAACCTGTACTTTTCCCCTAAAGTTAATACAAATAACTACTATTTTTGTGAAGAACAGTACATACCATGGCATATATACTATCAATCATATATTTCTTTTGAACCTATTTTAATTTGGCTGACTGACTCCAGTCACAGACTTTGTGTTCTCCATGAAGTAGGAATCTCTTATACAGATCTGTGGCCAGCTAATTAGTGCCATCAGAGGACTTACTTTCCACATTTGGATATCTAAATTATAATACAAAAATATTATAATATATGTAATATATTATAAAAATACAATATCCTTTGTACTCCCTGCCCCCATTTTTCATGTCATGATAATTACCTTTGCAAATGGAGAATGGTAACCAAGACGTGTGAATGTGGCTCCAGCACCAAGTTGTCCATGCAACCTCTAAAATTATCAAGGAGTATATTGTGAAACATTGTTTCTGGCCAACACTTTTCCTGAAAGTGTCCCACAAAATTCAGATATACCATACTGTTTTGTGGAAGGAGATGTGTTATATACACCTAAAGTTTTTCTGGGATCTTCTGCTGTGCTTTTCTCTTTGAAACCTCTGACATATAGAGAATCACTTCAACTTTCTGTGTGTTTCTTTCTCTGCTGGTAAAAAGAGGATAATAACATTTAATTATCTCCAGAGAACATGTCTATCGATATACAGCTATTTTTTCCCAGAGCTTTGGAAGGCTAAAATAGAATGTTCTGTGAATGCGGAGAAACTATTGAAAAAAAAAAGAAAATTGGAGGCATTAAGCAGATGAGGGTAGGGTGGAAGTCCCCCTACAGCCACCTGCAGCAGCTACGGCTGGCAGTGTGTTAAGCTGAAGTGAAATGGATTTGCTGACCATCATCCCCGAGGCTTATCCTCTTTCCCAAAATGGTGTGCTAGAAAATACTGTCACCCTCAACAGCAGCTCTTTAAATGCCATTTTCTTCCATTTGTGACACTTGCCTCCATAGCAGGTGGTGTGGAATCCCCTACCTGCAATGGACCCAAGCAAAGTTTGCTTCTAATCTCTCCATGGGATGAAAAACTGCATCTCCAAATTGCTGCCCATCCACGAAGGCTCTCCTGTTGCCAGCTGATTTTCTTTTCACTGTGGCAGGATGGGATTGTTTCCCATCATTTAAGTCACTACAGGTGTGGTGGTAGCAAGAGATAGTGTTGTAAATTACGTTTTAAATCAAGAAGGGGTCTTAAACTACTGGCCTTACTGTAGTCCTCTGAATACAGGCAACTTTAATTCTTTTTATTTTCTTTTACCTCTGTCATTTCTGCTGAAGGTGCCACATTTTATTCCATTTCTAGACCCTAAAACATCTCTGTTCTCTTTGTCTGTCTTCTTCAGCTACACAAATTCTGTTTTAATGGAAATACACACACTAAACTGATTAGAAAAGAGAAATGTTCAGAGGATGAACATCCATGCTTCTGTAATTCAAATTAATTTTTGCCCTCATTCAAATGCTACTCAATCTTGGTATTATCTTTCAGTGACTCTATGATTTTATAAGCCCATAGCAAGGCTATAAACTTGTAGTGTTGATTAAAAAGGAGCATAGGAAATTGCAGATACCTTAAACAGGCTGTTTCTGTGATTTGAATGAGGTCTAGATGGAAAAAAAAATCAGTGGGAATGGAGAATAGTTAAAAGATTGTGAGAGGTGGAAGTAAATGAAGGAAGGAAGAGATATAAACCTCAAGGGATTCTATGGCTTTGCTTAAATTCTGCTTCATCAGGGTCAGTAAAGGGATAGGTCTGAAGTGAAATTCTAGTACAGAAAGGTCAGAAAAAAGAAAAAAATGGTGGGGAAAATGTAAATCTGAAGGGTGGAAATGTCTCTGTGTTTTACAAGAGGGGGGAAGAAAATGTACTGACCTGGCTTGGAATGATAAACGAGACATTTGTTAGTGCTTTACAAACTGATTTGTCTTCCTGGAGGGAAGAAAGGACTAAGCAAATGTTTGGTCAAATTTACCTGCCTGTAAGAAGTCACTTCTACAAACCCTGCAATTGTCAGGGAGAAAAACCTGACAAAAGCCAGCATGAAGCTCCATTTTTCCTGCATTAATAACATGTGAGGTGGAACAGAAAATGGATGATGGGGTCCTCTACTAAGTACAAAAACAAGGGCAAATGAATTAGTTCCTTTCCACACATAAAAGGGGAAAAATCCAGGCCATGTAATTTTGAAGGCTGAAATGTCAGAAGCCCAGGAGCCTATGGAAAACAAAATCAAACAAACACAAATGGCAGTACATAAGCGGCACATTACCGCCTGATGGCACATACGTTCGACTCCGACAGGAAGCATGTGCACAGCCTAGAAGGAAAGTATGTGAGTTTCAGATTTCATGGAAAGTGACAGTACCATATGTAGTGGTTAATGAGTTTGTAGTTTGCTAACTATGCCTAAAAAAGCTTATACAGCTGCTTAGTGAGATCAGTTAGAAAAAGCTCTTTCTAGTTCACCTGGTGGGTAGCTGGTTCAAAGAAGGGAGAACTTGAAAGCTCTGACGTTGTTATTTTTTTAATACTGGCCATAGCATCTAGAAACTTGAGTTTTTGGCCCACTGTGCTAGGTGTTGTACCTTCACTGAAGTGACAGTCTGCTCCAAGGAATGTGTTTTCTGAGAGTTTCTTATTCAGTTAAATACTTTTGGGCAGGATTGGGGCTGTAGCTCTCCTGCAAAGATGGGCAGGCAGAAAATAATGTGTACATTTATTGCCTTCAGTGATGGTTAGAAATTCATACTGGCCAATTATCTCACTGCAAGAGTTCAATAGAGCTACTCGTGGCTTCAATGGAGTCATGTTAACATGAGTCAGAATGGACAGGGACGTTGGGCTTTGACAGAGTTGTGAAGGTTCAGTACTTCGGAAATCAGCTCTGTTTGTCAGTAGAATCTGTGGTCTTCGCTTTTCACATTAGCAACATTGTTGTGAACCTCCTGTAAATATTCATTGCAAAAATCAAGTTGTCTGAGAATGGAAATGTGATCAGAAGAGCGTTCTGCAGAATATGACATCAAATTGATGAAACAGCTGCAAGAAAGAGCAGAGAGATGTGTGATGTGTTTGGATTGCAGGGAATTAGCAAAAGGGTTTTGATTATCATAGGCAGGTGCAAGTGATGTGCTTTTCCACAGTTACTCTCCAACATATATATTGACCACATGGTGCATGAAAGTGGATCAAGTTAACTGCAGCAGCAGCGTAAAAAACACATAATGACTGTACAGAAGGAACAATCTAAGCAGGGAAGAATAGATTAATGCAGTCTTATTTGCACGCAATTTGTTCCTTTGTGAAAATGCTGAAGATCTTAAAAGCCTTGGTAAATGCCTTTAAGGGAATATGACAGCGAAAGAACCAAAAAAATCAATAGTCTTGATTCTTTTTCTCCTACTTTGCATTAGTGTAACCTAGTGGCTGAGTCTGTGTAATTTGGATGTCATCTAAATTTGCAGTTCAGACAGACTGCTAAATGTAGCTCAACAAGACAGAGCCTTGTCTGTCTGATTGTGACTAATGTAGAGAAAATGAGGTGTCTGATAGGGAGCTCAAAACTGCCATTTCTCATGTAAACTGGAGATTTCAATTTTTCATTCCTTTTCAGTTAGGAATTACATCAGGAAACAAAGCACACATGGCAAATGCACAGGAAATCTGGCTTTTGCATTGGCTATTTTTTTGTTAATGCTGCAGCCTTCTTTGATGTCATAAAAGATTAACCAGTTAGTGAATTAAAGAGAAAAATGATTTTTTTGGGTGTCATTAATCAAGATTATTTCCTTTACCCTGGGGGGAGGAAATACCATAGGCAACAAGCTGTAATAATGCTCAACGAGCTCTAATTTATGTGAACTGCTTTCCCAGCAGAAACTGTGGAACTTCTTTCTGAGCACATTCACCACTGCTCTTTAAGCTGCTTAGGCCTGGCCACAGGAATTGTAGAGGAAATTAGTTTCTGCCCCTTTAATAGCTGGGATGGGAGATGAGAAAGCATCATTCAGGCAGTGATGAAGAAATGGGTTGACACAATGACAGCCTCTTCCACATCTCTTTTTATTGAGTACAGGAAGACATAAGATCCTTCTAATTGCTCATTTTCTACCTGCCATGGAGGACAACAGGAGGAACAAAAGAAAAAGGAACAACACTTGTCAAATGATCCTGAGGATCTAATTCTCGCAGAGGCTTGTCCAAAGGGACTTTGTAGTTCTCTGACATGTTATACTACAGACCCATCTTGTCTGCTGAATGTTAGAAGAGGATGAGGAAATGCTAATTCCTCAGACTGCTGTCTCACTATAAATGGAGACTCTGATCTGAAAACATGTTCAGCTGAACAGGCTTGCTGAACAGAACTTAAGCAAAACCCAAATGGCAGGGTGGTCATTTGATTAAATCTCTGACATGAATTTGGAAAAGTAAGTGACTGGCTGAATTCTGGACACTGTCTCAAATCTTTTGAAAACTTGGCTCAATAACTAGAAGAACAGTTTATTCTGTATATAATTAAAATGGCCACAAGAAAGGAAAGCTTCTTGTAATGGAAAATGTGGTGTCACATCTTGGAGCAAACTGAAGTGTGAAATTAACCATGGGACAGCTATGCTTGGAGACTGCTCCTAACCTAAATGCTGCAAAGATTTGGGTGTTTTTTTCACTTAGTTCTAATAAGCATTGCAAGAGGCACACAAAAAGCATCTGAATGGGTATCCAGTGTGTACCAAAGAATTGAGAGCAAGAAAGGGAGTTCACTCTAGTCTGAAGTTGAGAGGAAGAGGAGATTTCCTGGCTTTAGAAACATCTGGCTATTCATTAACATGCTTTACTAGCCTTTCCCCTGGAATTCATTACTCGGGCAAGTTTTGGAGATTCCTCCTCCCCTCTTTCCTTCCTTCCCTTTTGTTACTTCCCAAGATGATGCAGGGTTTACTTCTATCCTTCTTTACTGCCTTTTTCATCTGGCAAAAACCTCTTTGTTGTGGTGGAGGGTTTTTTTATATTTAATTGTTCTAATGTCAGTTCTTTGCTTATTGGAAAGCAGTGACTCTAGAAAGCATCCTGTTTTAAAAGAATTTTCCAAATTCACGAAATTAATCTAGTGTGACACTTTTTGAAAGGAAAACATTTGTGATTTTACTTTGAAATAACTTTTTGCTTTGGTAAATAAATCAAATGTAATTTAGAAAACAAAAAAAAAAGTGGTTCAGAATATAGCAAAAAACCAACCATATCCTTGTGTCCCAGAGGTCAGTAAAGGCAAGGAAGCAAAAAATGCCCCCACTTCTGTAGCCTGTGTGGTGACAAGCTGTGGGCTGGAATCTATAAGGATAGAAAGGAGGAAAGGACATTCATTCCTCCCTGGTATTATTTATTGTTAAAGCCATGAAGAATCTTGCCGCAGATTTGAAACAAAGGAGCTATTAAAATATTAGTCATTTCAAGAGCCTTCTTGTGTTCTGGAAATGCGTGCTATGATTAGCTCAGATTTCCAAAAGTTTCTTTCCAATTGGGAATGCAAAAAGTTATTTAAAGCAACTCAAATTCATACTGTAACACAGGTTAGGAACATGATTATGAGAAAGAAGTACTGCAAGAGTTAGGATGAGTAGATTTTGCAACGCTAGATCCAAGACTAAACCTCATCCCCTAAAACATTTTGCTCAGTGCTTTAACTGAAAATGTTCAATGCAAGGACAGGATTTCAGCCACCATCTATCTTCATGTACCTTTGCTTTCCAATTCCTGGGTGGTGGCACATGTGACATGTGTGACATTGTCCCAGGCTCTGATTTTATGATCACAATTGCTTCCCTCTTCTCCTTTCATGAAACCTAAGTCATACCCAGAGACTGAAAAAAATGCTGCCTCTTGCTGTAGCTTTATTGGACATGCAGAGCTGACAGAGTTGCAGCTCTTTTGAGGCCTCCTCCAAAAGTGCTTTAAAAGCAAGAGAAAAAGTCTCATTGAATTCATCACCTTTTGGGCAGGACCTTGGGAATACCATGCACAAGTTCTTACACTATCTATCTATAAAACTTCACTAATATGTATGAGGTTTTTTTGTTTGTGGTCTTTTCTTTTCTTTTCTTTTCTTTTTTTCTTTTCTTTTTTTCTTTTATTTTCTTTTTTTTTTTTTTTCTGTGTGTGTGTGTATGTGTTTATATTTCACAATGCACTTTTAGGACAGCGACTTCATTTGAAGTTTAGCCGAATTGGGTGTCCAGGTATCAAACAGCAAGTAAGGAGAAACTGGAAGGTAGAAAATGTAAGGCAGAGATGAACCTTAGCTGAAATCCAGCTCCTAATGAAGACACTGGGAGGTTTATTTTATATGTGGGACTTCATCTAATATAAAAGCCACCCACTCCTGTCAGCCTCCCACAGTTTTTGAAGGTTTCTTCATTTTCTCATACATAATAAAACAAGCTTTTTCTTTAGGGAGAAAAAATGATTTAAAAAATGACCTCATCCATGAAGAAGACTATGGCTGTCTAATTCAGGGAGGGAAAGCTCAGAAATCCAGGCTAGCTCTGTGAAAGTAAGGAACAGTTGTCAAAAAACACCTGTCCCCAGCACTGAGTCCTCGAGTGAAACAAAGACAAATGAGAAATAACTGCCCAAAGTTAAATGCCTGGAATTCAGTTTCTTGGCTGGAGAAGGCAAGCAAGAAAGCAAGATTATGTTCTATTCATTCCACAGTATTGGTATTTTTTTAATTTCTCCTTCCTAAGTGGGATTAAGGCCTAATTGGGACCAGCCTAATGCTAGAAAGCATTATGTAATTTCCACCTTTGGGTGGGATCACTTTCACACAGAGTGTCTGGGGGTTGTCCCTCTCCCTTCCAGATAAGAGCTTGTGTAAGAATGATATCCTCTTGGCGAGTCCCAGCCAAGGCTTGCTGGCGGCATCTGGACTGGGACTTGTTAGCAAAAATCCCATTTTTCTCACTACTGCAAGACACTGGCAAGTCCTCTCACTGCCTAATGCTTCAGTCTGCCAAGCAAAACCAGTATGAGTAATGTTCTTACTTCCCTTAGGACAGGAATTGCATGCTGTGAAAGGATGATATTTATGGGGCATGTTGTTTGTAACTTGATTTCTATTAATTTTAAAAACCTGCTAAATGAGTACTATTATTTTTTTCTTTTTTTCCCCTCTTCTATTTCACTGATTTTAAATTAGTGATTGTGAACTGCTTTGGGCATGGGACTGCCATCAGTGTTAATATAATGCTTTGTCCTCTGTATCTTTTCCCATCTTATTCAAACCAGATTTCTGCCTATTTCTCCCCCCTTAGTGCTTTATCTCAGACTCTGAGTTCTGTTCCCTCATTCTTCTTATCTCCAGTTTAGTGTATCTATTTTCCCTGTACATTTTATCAGGATTCTAACTTTCTTGTATTTTCCCCACTTCTATATTTTTTTTTTTTTGGTTTTATCCTTTTTCTTCTGTCCCCAGTTTTATCACAGTCTCTTCATTTTCCTTACCTTTTAAAGTTCCATTTCCTTGATAACTGTACTGATAGAAGTAAAAAGAGTTGGCATCAAACTCAGCCAACTGAAGATCTTAAAACTGTGTTTCCCTGTAATAGTTATACTCATTATTTATCTGTAAACTATTTGCAGCACATGCTAGGACATCTCTTTGCTTGCTTTATCTTTTTACAGTGAATTTAAATGGTCTTTATGAATTTCTCTGTGCACAGATTAGCTTGTTGTGCCATTGTTCTGCTGTCCCCTGTGTGTTCTTTAATCCATTGGCATATTTATAATTTCTGAGTTAAAACTACTTGACAAGGTACCATTGAATGTGCATGAAATAATACATAAATCTCTTTTTTTGGGGGTAGAGCTGAGGGAAGGAAACGGATTCCTTCCTGACAGAACGGTCTCTCTAAATGATGAACATCTTTTCCTCAGATTTCCATGTGGCTTCATATTTCCTTCACAGAATCACTTAAAAGGTTCTGTAATGAACCTGGGAGTGTGAACTTGCTGTGAAATCTTGACTGGCTCTGGCTTTCTTCTGTGGGGCACTAGCTCTTTTAAAACATACAGATTTTTGAACTAGCTGCTGCTTGGGAAAAGATGTATCTATAGGAAATTACATTAATATGTATCACATGTTTTCAGCATATTACTTCCTAATTTCATCTTAGTTTTTACCTATGATTTTTCCCTTCTGACCAGCAAAACAGTGTTGCCAAATTTTTGCAAGCTCCTTAAAACAGCAGGCACACACTCACTCAGCTCTTTCCTTCCAAGTCCTGGTCCTCTGACAAGCTACTTTGGTAAGGTCTGACGGTACGTGATAAGGACGTAAATTTGATGCACAGATGGTCCAATAGTCTTTGCAATTATTGTATTGCTCCATTGGGTACACAAGGGTTTCATTTGTTTAAAATATATTTTTCTTATAATTGGAATCTGTCATGGCAGGTTGGCTTGTCTGTTTGCTGGTGGACAAACTGTTTGTGTAACAGGTTTGCTGGGATAGGTTGAGCTCAGCATGAGGATGTTTTTCCCCACTTCCCAATAAAGAATAAATCATGTGTAATATATGGTACTGTTGGCTGACCTAGTGTTGTCATAAAGATAACATGTCAGTAGAGAGAAGAATTCTGTGTGAGGACAGTGATTTGTTTTTAGAATGCATTTTCCATTAACATTAAAAACAGAAAAGTAATTATTTGTAAACTGTTCATTTAAGTCCACAATGAAACATTCCTATTTGCTCAGGATAGAAAATAGCATGGCTTCTACAAAAAACATGAGAAAAAAAAGCCACTTAATCATTTGGCTAAACAAAAACCTATATCCATTTTTGTCAATTCCTGAGATTTAATTAAAACACAGAGGTTGATTCCAAACCAAACCAAACCAATGCCTAATTATCACAAGTGTTAATTACAAGTCTTCTTTAACTGAATGACTAATAGAACAGAATGGCAAACGCCTTCCCAACAGCAAACAGATTTAGTGACAAATGAAACAGGATGCAAATTGAGGGCATCTTTGAGCCTTTGAAATCCTGTTTTACCTCTGCTGTGAATAATAAGCGGGAATTGTTTTAGCCCATGTTGGGGTTTGTTTACCATGAAACTCTGCTTTCTGTTTGAGGCCATGAAAATAGAAAATGAAAATAGGGTAAATACCTTAATCCATGAATCCTTTTTCCTCCAGTGGCATATTTTAAATATGTGAAATCAGCATAAAATAGGAAGTCAGCCTGCTGGGTTTATACTTCCAGACAGCTACTGGAATCAAATTGAAGGTAAAATACAGGTTTCAGATTTGAGCACTCCCAGAAGATGAACCTTTATAAAGAGCTTATAGCTGGAACTAGGTTTGGCCAGCTGTTAGTGCCAAAACAGTGCCTGTTATCAGAAACCGTGTTCTCTTCACACTGAGGGTAACTCTCTAAATTCCACCTGCAGTAAATGACAAGTGTTATGGGTTTTCCTTACTGAACTATAGAGATGAGGATTTTTGTTTCCATTCTTCCTGTTGCCTGAGGAACCAACCTTCAGTTTTTCTTCATTCCAGGGATTTGATGTGAAACATGGCAGAAAAATTTCAAATCATCCAGGAAACTTTACATTAATTTAGGGAAATAGTAATATAAACATGGAAATTCTCTTATGACAGCTGAGACATTTATTTGCAAAGGTGTTAAGAAATAAGGATGCTCAAAGACTGAAGAGGATTTTAGTGAGCAATGGTTTCATACATGCGATCCCCAGATTTGCAAATATTAACCATCTACCTGATTTTGTGTTCTTAGCATATTTTGTGAAGGTAACAGAACTGTGAATAACCAGAAAGTCAATTGCCAACAAACCAGTTTTGTAAGGTTTGACATTATGATCCACAGATCCTTCTTCCTCCTTAATTTTATTCAGCTGTGCATCTCTGTACCTAATTTTCTTTTCATCCATTTATTTTTGTTTCCTGTTGAAGATTATCAGAATGTATTGCCAGTTTTAAGTTCTCCAAGCCTAATTTGCAATTATTTTCATTTTAAATTACTCCCTACATGTTCACGTAGTTATTTCTGTGGTATCGAGTAAGAAAGAATTTTTGTATTTCCCCTTAGAAAAAAAACTATATTTCCAGGTAATGAATTTAAAGATAATAGGCATGACACAGTGAGATTTTACATTCATATTCCTATCTGAATTGCAGCACTTCAGAGTGTTTTGCAAATATTAGTGAATTCAACCTTAAGCTTCCTATGGGGCATGGATTATCATTACCATTTTACAGATAGAGTAAAATGGCTGAGTTACCTTAAATCTACACAGTAAATCAGAAAATAGATGTGTCTGTAAATGAAATGTGATGCCTTAAAGACCAATTATTCAGGATACGGGCTTTTAAGGGTATCCTCTCCTGTAAAATGGGTTCTGTTCTTTGCTGCAGTAGACCTGATGGCACGGCTCAAAATGACAGTTTCTCTTGAAGTCACCAAAATCTGGAATGATTGTTTTGAAGGAAGAAAAAACACTACTAGTGGTTGAACTTGCTTCTGATAATTGCTAGTAGCAATCTCAGACCACTTTCAATGTAAGCTTAGAAAAAGAAATTTTTTTCTGAGTAGATATACCCTATGCTTTGGTCAGGTGTGGGTCTGTGTTGGCTGCCTTGCATTTCTACTGTGATAAGTAAAATATTGATTCCCTTTCTCACCAGGGTCCCGTGGTGGGCATATTGGATCTATCTAGGAGTTGGTCACTTCCATTTAATGTCAACTGTTGCAAAGAATAGCCTGCTTTTTCTTCTCTTTTTTTTTCTTTTCTTTCTTAATCTTGTGTCATTAAATTCCATATATTCTATGCTAAACATGCATTTTCAAGTCTTAATCTGAGAGACAGCATTGGGAATTGCTGAGTGTTCTCCTCAAAGGGTGTGGGATCAGTACATCAGCCCCATGGTGTGTTAGAGCATTACATCAGCTACTTATCAACAGCATTTTTGTACTGTTTGTATTCAGATGAGATTAAGTCCAAGTATGATTTTATTCTGGCCTCCTCTAAATTAGATTAGTGCAAACCAATTGAATCCTTCTTTCAAAGAGGTAATTTGTTGCAGATATCTTGCAGGATCTACCTCTGAAACAGGATCAGTTCATAGAGCATTCAACATGGTTGATCAGCTGTGCTGAAATGAAGTGGCTCAGTATTCATTAAAAATATATTGCTTCTATGGCTGATGGAACTCCTTTTTGAGTAAGACACTGTGTTTGACAGGAGAAGTCCACAGCAACACTTATTATTTACTGGTGTTGGGTATTCGTTTTGGAAGAGAGCTTAGTTGGAAATCATGCAAGCAGCTGTTGCATAGTTAGATTAGATAACGTAAATGATTAGAAAATGCAAATTAAGCTCACGATAATTAGTAATGATGTTTTTCTACTCTTATTAATAAGGTAATGCTTCTGGCAATTACATTTAAATTTCATATGAAGGTTTAAAAACTGGAACTGTTTCCTGTTTAGAATAGCAGAAGTTGGTGTGAACTGTACCATGGGCTCTTACACAACCAGAAACTACTCCTCTCTTTCCATCAGAGAATCACTGCCTTTTCTTGATACGTCTGATGCTGGGAAGAAGGAGAACCATGTATAATTGTGAATGATTGTGTTAGTTTTTATACAAAGGCTGCTGTAATAACATTTTGAAATAAAAGACAGCCCTCTGTGTGTTACTTTTAGGATATGCAAACATATAAAGCGACATCTGTCCTGTGCAGGGGAGAAGAACTGAACAGCCGTCAATTTAAAGCAACCTTGATGTGGCATACTTCCTAATTTAAATGCACATTTGCAAAAACAAGCCCTTTCTGAAATGTCTGGGACCTGCTCAGGGTTGACATGTAAGTCTGCATTGTTGGCATAAACCAGTCCAAAATCCTGGCAGAGACACAGAAAGGAAAGAACACGGAATGTTAACAAAGGCTTCATTAATATTGATGTGTAATTCACACGGCAGTGAAAAGCTGCATTATTAGCCACTATTGTAAGGGTTCTGGCATTAATATTCAATGAGGCTGTGTGGGTATTGAGATTCCCTGACTTCAGGGTACCCCAGTGGTCCAATAACAATGACAAAAACTATGCTAGAATTAGTGGGAACCTCATGCTATCTATGTGGCAATCAAGTTCTGCTTTGTTTTATGAAGGTTTCTGAGCTTGTACTGATATCTCTTGTGGAATGGAGGGCACCCATACTTTGTTCTCCATTCAGAAAGCTCCTTCATCTACAGATGAAGGTAGCACCACTCCTCTATATCTCCATGGTGGATCTTGTAGAGAATTTTCACAGGACCTAATTTCATACCTGGTCAAATGAAAACAACCCGCCCTCACTTCTCCTAGGAAACCATTTATGGTCTACCAAATAAAATAACAGTCCTTTTTTCAGCTTCAACTATAAATAGGGTTTTTTTTGAAGATGTGTGTGAGTAAAAGACTTTATTCACGTAAGACCATGGTTGAATAAAGTAAGTAAAATATGTGCTCATCAGAGTTGGCTAGCTAAATATGTGAACAGGGAATCCCTTTACCATTTGTATATATAATTGATATTGTGATACAGTATTTGCAGACTGTGATCTATTGAGACCCATGGAATATAAGTTTATCCATGAAGGCAAGTGCATTGACATCAGTGGGACTAACTGCAATGCCTAAATGCAAATAACTACACGAAGCCTTTGCAGGCTGAAGGCCTCAGTGTGTAACTTAAAGGCTCCATTTTTTAAAGTATTTACTAGGGCTGTGTTCTGACTGTATCAATACAGTGCTTTTACACTGAATCCTCACCATCTTTCTAAAACAGAATTTCGTTTCAAAAAAGAAACAAACACTCTAGGCATCTTGAAAAGCCCATTATCCAGGAACAAACCATACATTTCTTGAGATCTTAATTCATTTCTGTATTTCTTCATAAAATAAAAGTATAAGATCTTTCCAAAAAATCACCAGGTGCATCGGCCTTACAGATGCTGTCCTATATATTTAGCTTCCCCCAAATATGACTGGTAGACACAGACATTATTTCATCCTTATTTCAACAATATATTGAGACGAGGATTTCTTGTCTCCTCCCTATGGCAGTTATCAGCACTAAAACAGCCAGTCCTCTTCCCTTCCTCACATCACCATTTTTACAGCTGAACATCGAGCTTTGTGCCTTCCAGTGAATCCCAGCATAGAAACCAAACCTCTGCTGAAGCCACAGTCTCAGAAATGAATTGTGACTATACTGCAACCTGCCTGTCATGTCCCATGCCTGTACCATGCTGATGGTAGATTCAGATTTGTCTTTTCATCCTTCCCCAAAATCACTGCTTCAAATTCTACCAGTGTTTCGCTGGTAGGACACTTTGTGTAGGGCAACCCTGAATGGTTCACTTGTTGCTGCAGAATAGTCCAGGGACTCCACAGTGTTAGGTCCAGATCTCTCCTAACACTTGTAGCTACCCCCAAGCAGGTATGTGTGATAGTAACACAACTAAATAACCTGTGGCAAGGCATCCAAACCAAACCAGAGCTCTGTGCTGGCCCCTTCCCTTGCTTAGGCAGCATTCAGAGTTGGCAGCTGGGGATGGGAGAAGAGTTGGGACACAATATGATGTGTATTCTGTAAAGATTTTTTAGTGCTTCCTTGCCATTCATAATTCATGTTGAATAATACTTATTTGTGCTGTGCCACCAGCTGCTTGCTGTTTTATAGCGATGCCATTAGCTCACTACCAGAAAATGACAATGAACACCAAATACAGTTGGGCTGTTAGTGCAGGAACATAATGCATAGAAAGAGATTGAGATCGAGTGAGTATGCAGAAGCACTTGCTCCAGGATATCCTAAACAATTAATGGCATCATGGAGAGCATTATTCTACCCTTGACTAATAAAACACTTAAGTCCTGTTACAATTTCTGAAAATTTAAGAAGACAATCTGCATTTTTTCTTACCTTCAAGACCTTGTGTAGGAATTCAGTATTTACTTTTCTTACCCTCCACTTCAGTCACTACCAACACTTCTCAGTAACAGTCTTGGTTTCATTTTTTGCCCCAGCTCATATTGGCTAATAAATTTTTCCATGCAGACATGGAAGATTTGCTCTTCTGTCTCTGCAGATAGTTGATGAAAACCCTCTGAAAATGAAAAATGACAGGTAGTCCATTCACACTGATTATTAGCATGACCATGTCCTACCTTAGTCTGTTTTGTCCCCAGCTCGTCCTCCACTCTGCTTTAGCCTCTAATTCTAGGCTCTAACAAGATATTTTCAAAATTGTGCGAAGACAGGACTCACCATACCCTCCTGATTTTAGCCCTTCATTACTGACTACCCTTTTTAGTTTCCCTTGTGTACTTTTATTTTCCCATCTCCAAGGTTATAAATAAAGCTGTCCCTACTGCTCTATGTCAAGAACATTCGTTTTACACAGAGGACTTATATTTGCAGGAGAGGTGGCTTTCTTAAAACAATTTTGCAATACTTTGTTACAAATGATGCAATGTGAGACCATATGCTCACATCTGGATAGTGGTGGTCCTAGTAGTTTGCTCTGAAATGAGTGCTGCTCACCCTGGTACTCTGTGCATTTAGCTGATGATAAGTCCATTTATCCTTTTGCATTCCCAGCTGGGATTCTCAATGCCTTCTTCTAATCAGAATTTAAAGTGAATGATATGCAATCAGGAGGGCTTTTAGAGAACAGTAAGGTGCTTGTCGTTTTACCTGTGCACTTAACAGGCTTTCATTTTTCTCACAAAATAGCAGTGGCACTCACAAGCATAAGGAGCTACCAGGAAACACTCAGCCAGGCTCTCTAATGTTGAGCAGGACATTTTGCTGGAGCAAATTTGCAGTATTTCTCTATAGCTGCAGATTGGCTATAACTTGGTGTAGTCACCTGGCACTCTGGGGCCAATGAGAGCTCATGGCTATCTATATGTCCTTTTGTTACCAAAAGATTAAAAGCTTTTTACGGGATAATGACTGCTTCTGCTGTCCTGTCACTGATTTTTAAGCCCTTTTGGGATTCAGTACCAAGGAGTGTGTGTGTACTATTATCCTGCATTTGAACTGTGAAAGGAATGGGATCACTGGGATAGAAAGAGTTTCAGCACTGTCCTGTGCAAAGTAACCAACCTTCAAGGTAACCAACATTCAGACCTGCATACTTAAATCCTCTGAAGGCTTATAGGTGCAAAATGTGTGTTACAGACATTAGGGAGGCAAGGGAAAGGGGAGGTTTGGACAGAGGTTTCAGGAAGCCATAGTTTCACTTAGTGAAAGGTCAAAGGTTGGACTCAATGATCTTAGAGATTTTTTCCAACCTAAATGATTCTGTGATTCTGGAAAGGGATACCAGTGACTTGGCTGGGGTCTCCTACACTGGGTGGCTTCCTCTGGTGGTGGAGGGTCATTGAGCAGTGCAACAGTTTTCATAGTATTTATATATTTGTTTCATCCCAGCGGAATTTAAGGTGCCCAAAATCCATACAGAGGCCCTGGCATGGCAGCTGCATGATCCTTGTTGGATAAATTTGGCTTTTCCACTGCTGTGGTCTGCTTGTCCTTGTTGTGAGATGTGTAATGTTTTTTGGTGATAAAAGCAACAAAACAGCAACAAAGGGAAATTTGCAGTGGATTGCACAGCATATATCATCAAATCTGTCTTGAAAAGTGGCAGGCACCTCTCAGACTTTTAAAAATAAAGTGCACAGTAAGGGAAATCACAGCAATTTCATGCGCCACATGAGCTGCGGTCTGAATTCATGGAAGCAATTTGTGCGTTGTGCTTCCTTCTAAACTTCTTTTAAATGTCTTTCAAGACTACTGTGTAATTTTAGTCTATGCCGCTCATTTTCCCCATTGACCAAACTGTAGATGTATAAAACAGCACATTACAAGAAATCATGCTTAAATCTATCAATATTTCCCAGTGAACCTGTATATTAATTCAGATTAGACCTCCTGCTCTTTTAATTTTGTAACCTGAGTAAACCACACTCCCAATACATCATGTATTATAAAAGATACATACCCAAGATGCTGTTAAGCTAATCACTATTATTTTTCACTTGACACACTACATTTATATTTTTGATAAGATTTTGTATCATCTGCCTGTTTTCTAGACCTTTGAGACATACATGCAATGCATATTATCTCAGAAATCTATTATTTTTCATACACAATATTAAACTTCTAAAATATTTCAAAGTTCTGATTAACTTTTTGGGTCTTTTTGAATTTTGGTATATGTGTGAAGATCTGATAAGCAGAAAATTAAAATGGTTTCCTTAGAACTAATACTTCTTTAGGTGCCTGGAGACTGAAATTACTTTTAAAATTATGTTTCCTTCCTAGAAAAAAGCCAGGAGAACATATAGTTCCTGATTTCTGTGTATGATGAAAAACTAGTCCCTTTCCTTATTGGCCAAGTGATTTAGGACCCTAAAAATATAATGTAAATTTAACCAAATTCAGTTAGTATTCAACAAGTAGTATATCTCAGATGAGGATTTGCAGAGGGTTCAAGAGGACTCAATATTTGTCTTTAACTCTTCTCCGTGTAAGCACATTGGGATGTCTTCCAGCAGCATTTTTGAAGGAATTGTCTGCTCGATACATTTCTGTGGAAACCTTGTCTGCATTGGCATTTATAAGGCTAAGAGAGAAACATGATCCAGGTAAGGTCACTGATGAAGACAAAATCAGATAAAAAATATGCACATAATGCTGCATGAAACTCCCAATGTTATTTTTTTCAGCACTATTTTCCCTGGGCAAAGTCAATCTCGGTCCTCTCCTTTCAATATTTTACTTCCCTCAGCTATTTGTCTTCTTTCTCCCTCTGATGTGAAATATCTTCTTTTACTTTCCTGATGTTTAGAGGTTGGAAATGTGCTGAGAATTGAACTAAGATCTCACCATTTGTAAGGCAGCACCATAATCTCACAAGATCAGCTAATGAGCAGGTGGAGGGAGTGTCTCTGCCTGGATCTCTGCTGATGTGGGACAGCACCTTCCTGTGTTGTTACACTGCCAGTTCTGTTAAACCATATAAAAAGGTTGTGGCAATATCAGATGAGTATCAAAGATTTTCGAAGCTTGGTCTGGCTTTTTGTCTTTAGCTGAAGGAAAGTGGAAGGGCATGAGGATGACAGGCCAAGGAGGACAAAAAAAGGTGGATTTGAATTGCAGGCAGGAACTGAAAAGCCCATAAAAGCTGTTTTTCCTGAGACAGAGAGGACAGCAAGTGACGAGTTTTTAACAGTAGACAGATTTTATGGCAAAGAAGCAAAGCATTTCTGGGTTTAACTGTGCTTACAATTAATCAACTTTTAATTCTGTTCATTAAGCTTCATTATTATGAAGTGGTGTATTATCGTCACAAAGGAGTGGATTTGATTAAATTTTGAAGTGGAGCAATTCAAAAATAGTACTGCAACCTAACAGAGCTTGGTAAAATCCACACACAGGGGTTCTCCCACATTAAATCCAGTAGAGATGGCCCCTTTTTATCAGATAAGAATTTCGCTGTAGGTCCTGGGACCTTATTTGTCTCCATATATTTATGGTATATGGGTGTGTGTGTTTATAAAACTACTTCTGATGTGTGAATGATTTTAGTTATTCCAACACAGACATATAATGGGGCAATTTTCTCAAGATTTTTATTTTTCCAGCAGGAAATTTCCTACTTCAAGGAATAATTTCTGAAGCACTCCCTTTTAATTAAATCCAGTTGGCGTGTGATTTTTTTCTTAATGCATCTTAATTTCTAGATTAAAAACCCAAAGAAATCTGGACTGAGTGTATGTGTTGGCTTTCCTCACTCAAAGATGTGACCAGCTACCTTTGAGCACCACTTCCAACCTGTAATAAAGAGTTTGCTGCAATGTTAAGGCAAGGAATTTTGTTGATTCTTGATCCTTTAAAGAATCTGAATCCAAGTTCAACCAGTACCTCTTCCCATTTCTGGTGGATATATAAAGCTTCTCAGCCATCTTTTATTTCTTATACTCTTAGTGCTTCTGATTTGTTTCAGGTTGTCCTACAAACTTGGTTCTTCTCACTGACAATGCCCTGATCGTGAAAACACACAGCAACTGCCTCCCCTTGCAATGCAGACATTTATTTGTCTATTATCCAGAGAAAATTGCACGTGGTAATTCTCCAAAGCGAAACTATCATGAAGTCTGGGATTTTTCTTCACCAGGGCATGTTCCATGTTGTGTAAGATGAGAGACTGGACATTATTTTAAGACCTGTTTCAAATCCTGTTCACTTCCTGAGGAACTTTCTGCCTTTCAAGTGAATGCTGCAATTAAAAATGCACTTGGATGTATGAAGCCAAACACAGTCTGGCCTCAGGAAATCCATGGCTCTCGTTTCCTCTGGATCCCTTGGGAAAATGTGCTTGTTGTGAAATCTTAATGATGTCCTGCCTTTAGGAATTGCTCCTGCTGCCTTTCTCTCACTCACATAATTACATTTGCTCTGTTGCAATCTGCAATGAACAATGTTTGGGACAGGCCAAGACTTGTTTGCCTTATTGACACAAACAGTCTGACAAAAAGCCCTGGGATTATTCATGTGAATGAACTCAGCAGGGTGTAGCCCACTCTCTCACTGCTCTAGCACTTGATTTTGGGGAATATTCACAGTCTTTCACTGATTCATATGTGCCTAACCGCTGAGGAGCACGCTCTGAGCACACAGACATATGTCTCCATGTACTTCTTGACTGCGAGCTCAGTTTGCTGGCCAGGAGATGCTGTTCTGTGATAAAAAATATTTTCTAAATCAAAACCTGACTTTTGGCATGTCTTTAGATGGTGGTAAGAGTCTTTCAAACAGAGCTGAAGTGGCAGGATCTCTGCTCTTCTGAATTTGGAGTGAAGTCAAACGTTCATGTCTGCTGGCCCAGGCCAGCGCTGTCACAAGAAGACAGCGGAGGGGGTTGCTGGCTCTGGACTCTGAATATTAGGATACATGACAAAATGGAGTGGTTCCAGCAAAAGCTCAGGAGGTTGACTGCTCCAAACACAGCCACACTTCTAAGCCAGGGATGCTGCTGTACATATTGCTTTGTTAATCCTTGACTGACTGGGCTATCCTAGTTTTGACAGGATTCTCTTTCCAGAGAATTTCAGTTAGAGTCAAGTGAGCATGAACAAAACTGGTTCGTTTCCAACAAATGATAATTTTTCTAGAAATGTAATTGTTAATATGTCTTTCAACCAGTTTTACTACTGGCTGTATGCTTTGAAACTAGTTCTGTCAGTACACTCTGGAACTAGCTCCGTGAAACCTCATTCTTCCCCCAGTTCAACAGTATTTAAACACTGGGATTATTTTGCACAGCTAGTTCAAAACCATGAGGACTTTTACCCAAGCTTAGACTTTTTTTCTCATTTTATAAACCCACATCTTACTACATATGCTATAATGTAAGGTATTGTATGTCTTTTGGGCATGTTGGGTGCAATATGGGGTGGCACCATACTGCTTGGACATTTGGGAAGAACTGGTTCTCAGGGAATTTCCTTTTTTGTTGAACAACCAGACAAATCTTCATGATGGCTTGGAACATATAATAGTAGTAGTAGTAGTAGTAGTAATAATAATAATAATAATAATACCATGGGAATTTTTTTTTCAACTTAAGTAGGAGAACTTGGAGATGGCTTTATGCATGAGTATGGATGTGTAGAACAAACTTTGTCTTTCTTTGACAAACAGGTAAAAAACACATACAAAAAATAATAGCACAGAAATGCTTTTAGAGCTGAATTGTTTGTCAGGATGTATGGGATCTTCGGCATTCATGACATCTCTTCCCTTAGATTTGCAGCATGAAAGTAGAAGCAGGAACAGGAAACTATGAATACCTGGTTTATCCTTTGAGATCGGGGGGTGAAGTTAAAGTCTTACTACAGAACATTTTTTCTCCTCCCTAAATTACAAGGAAAAAAATAGGAACATGAGCACACAAAAAACTAAACATGGAATAAGATTCCTCTGTAACTCCTTTCACTCCTTTCCCCCAGGACAAAAATGAAAACCACTTTAGAGGAAATTCTTATATTTATATAAAATAAGGTGGATTTTTTTCCCTGCTACCATCTAATTTCCAATGAATAAGAATTACTTTCAAGCTATGTCAGACGGGATTTTAGTTGAATTTACCCTGAGCTATATAAGTGTTTGAAAGTGAAACCTTTTTTCCATAGATGAGTCTGTTCATGGCTTGTATATTACAGTTTGCCCTATTACATCTCATGGATTGAAGCCTAAGGCTCTGTGAGTTACCCAAAACTGAAGGACCCTTACAAGCTTTGACAACCAACAACCTGCATTAACAAATGATGTGGATATTTCATTTGAAGTGGGAAGAATAAAGAACATTGCTTTAAGTCAGTGAGGAAAATGGAAGACTTAATATAGGTTGAGTACAAAAGATGAGTCCAAACCTGATTGCTTTCTGTAGAATAATTAAAAGGAGGTGCTCTATAAAAGATACTGTTTGACAAGTTCCTTCTTCAAGTATTTTTCATTTATTTTCTCCATTTCTTCTGCACTTTTGGCACACACTGATCCACTGACAGCTACTCTCATTAGCAGTTAAATTAGTGTAGTCTGATCAAGACACTTTTGCTGAGGAACAGAGCTGGATACAGAACAAGTGGTGTGGTGGCCACTTGGAAAATTGATGTTCCTGTTTTCACATGCGATATTTATAGAATGGAAGATGTTCAGAAACTCTGGCTGTTGAGACACATAACTTTTACAGAAGTTTTTAAGCACTTCTACTCTCTGGCAATTTTCCACACGAGTTGAACACCCCGCTCACTTACTTGCATTGGCTGCAGTCAGCATCTCTGAAAACTGAAATGAGATTTTGTTACGTCCAACTATAATCCTGTAGGTCTTATGATGCAAAACCTGAACAACCTCTTCAGTGACATTTAAAAGTTATGTTATCCATCCCTGCAATAATAATGTACTAAGTTCTCAGGGAGAAAGCAGGGGGCTGTAATGTAAGGTTTTTTAAAATACAGAAAATTTTGAGGAATGAGATGCATTAATCATCAAAATGGACCAACACACAAGAAATAGAAGATGAATAATGTGCAACTCTGAGCTTCTGGAATAATCAGGTTCAGTTCATATACCATGAGCTATGAAATGTGGCCAGTGGTTGGTATTATCTGAAAATTATTTTGATAAAATGATACTTCCTATAAGGAAAATAGCTACACAGTAGGAAACATATATTACTCTTATTTTAAGGGATCCCATGATTCTGTTTTATTTCAGCTCTTTCATTAAGTGGAGAGACAGAGCTCTCTCTATAATGGTACAGGGCAGTTCTTCACTGCCCTTTGCCACAGAACTTCACTTTGCCTTGAGAAGTAGTTGACAAACTGCCAGAAGCACAGCTAATGTCTGAAGCTCCATCACTTCAGAGAGGGAGAGTTTTTAGGACAGAAGACCCTTGTCAGGCAGCAGCAGATGTCCTTGTGTTAGCTATTATGACCCAGGACCTGGAAAACATTGTATAACAAATGTACTCTGGGATTTACAGATTCCTCTGCACACTCATTTTGAGGCATCATTTAAATGCCTGCTTTTTTTTATTGGACCAGGTTTTTAAAATACATTTAGAAATATAAAGATATGTAAGTGTCAAGGATGATATAAGCACCCAGCTGCAAAACTTCTATCAAATATAGTAGGCTTTAAATCACAGAATCATAGAATTGTTTGGGTTGATAGGGACCTTAAAGATTATCTAGTTCCAGCACCCCTAACATGGGCAGGGAAGCAAATATCAATCTGCTTTTTTTAGGCTCCAAAGAACTAGGAAAATTCTGATTTTCTGGGTTAGGCTATGCACCAACTGAAGGCAACAACAGCATGGATCCAGGACTGTGTCCTCCTGGTTTAATCATAGCCAGGTAGCAGTGGATCAAAGAAGTCTAGCAGTGAAAAGCAGTGTTCAAGATTCAGTCATGTAATTCCTGTGGGTTTTAATGACTCATGAAAGTTTATCCTGGCTTGTAGTGGAGAGGGAACCCAAATATCCAATAGTAAAAAGCATTGTCCCAAGCTCACTCTCCATCATACCCTGAAAATAGCTCCAGACCCCAGCATCTCACGGATCTGATCTCGTGTTTTCTATGGTACCACTGTTTCTCATTTCCTGTTCCCTGCCTTTGGACAATCTTGTGTATCTTCTTTCTAGAAATCTTTCTTCTGTCTATGATATCACTGGCTACTGTGGTTTCTAGTTGGGGTATCTTCTGTAGATGAGTATTGGGGCAAATGAAGTTTTTTATGATATTACATATATGGTCATTTTGTTTTACTTTTAAGATGGTTTGGAAAAAAAAAATGAAGAAGAAATCCCTTGATACATTTAGGTATGGATCTGGGTTTAAGGGCTTTTCTTCTGCCTAAATCTGGCTGATTTTTTCACTACATGTAAAATATGGCTATTAATACACTTTATATTTTACTTTTTTTCCCCCCAGTTGAAATGTCACAGCAATGAAAATATTATGACTTGTTTATTATTCAGGATTATTTTGCCAAGTGAATAAGAAAAGCTTTTAGGCACTAACGGCTTTGCGTTTAGATCACATAATAAGTCACCTCAATTATCAACAGCAAAAATGTCTCTTTCTTTAAAGAGACATTTTGATATTTATCAGTTCCTATTGTGCAGTATTATTTCCTATTCTACATTGTAGTTTAAAGGTCAGTGATGAAGTCATTTGGGATTTAGTCATTCTAAAGCTCTAGTATTTTAATTTGACAACAATGATTAGGAGTTTTCAGTTGTTGGAAACCAAAATAATTTACCTATTGGTCTATTTCCATATTCAGAACAGAGTTTTGCTTCTCTAATTTGATTTTATGCTTCCCTGTGGGATTTTGAGAGGCAGAATGAATTTTCAAGAGTTCTGAAAATTCAGAAAATGTATTGTTGGGAATTTTCCAAACTATTTTGTGAGCTGGTGAAATGACATAATATTCTGCACTCCTACTTCCTTTTAGATATGGAAAGAGGTACTTTTCAGGAAAAATCATAGTCTTGGGGAAAAAAACCCCAAACCACTGAAAAATGGAAATGCAGGATATTTCAATCATCTCCTTACATTCATTCCCAATGATGTTCATAGAAGGCACATAACTAAATTCCAGATTTTTGTATTAGTCTTAAACTTTTTTCTTTTTTTTTCCTTAGAAATAATCTCGAACTATAAAAAAAATTTACAATTATTCTATGGGAAAACATAAATAGTGAAAAGACAGTACAGGTTAGGATACAAAATGTGATGGGAGAAGGAGTAACAGGGATGGGATTTGAACTTTTGTTGCAGGAAGCCCCATGTACAGCAGTTTTGCTATTAAATTCCTGCCACTGTTGCATTATCACATTGTGCCTCAGTCTCTTTATTCAGCAAATGAAGAGTGCTATGTTTATTTGCACAGCTAAAAAATGGTTTCAATTTAGTGCTCAGAAAGCTCATCTTGAATGACAGTCATCAAAGGGAAGGTATGATAAACGAAAGCTTTTATGTATTTAGATATTGCTGGTATGTTTAATGCTATCAAACATCAAATTTATCACCTATAATTTGGGAGTAAATAGGAAAAAATATTGCTTTTAGAATTGCAGGTTACAGTAATTCTGTTTAATTTTTTAGTGGGGAAAAAAGAATATCCCTGACTTGGGAAGATCTAAGAGAACACAGATCATCTTTCCAGTCATATTTGTAATAAGAGATCTTCACGAGCTGAATCTTACCAGGTGGGAGAAGTGACTTCACTGCAGTGTGTAAGTACCTTCACAAGGAGAAAATGAAGGTACTGAAGAGCTCTTCAACCAATTGTAGAAAATCCTATGAAAAAGAGAAGAATCAATTGCTGGAAACTGAAGAGAGATGAATTTAGATTAAATGTAGTTTTTTTAACTATCAGTAAGATTAAATGTTAGAATATGTTCCTGGGACAGACATCCTCCATTCCCCAAGATTTTCAGTCCAGGGTAAAAGATCCTTTGAGCATTGGTGTTTTAGCTAAGTTATTTCTTAGACAATTACTAGGTGTTTGGTTTAGTAACTGGATAAAATGTAGTGGTAGGGGTGGTCAGGCCATGTAATGGTCCCTTCCAGTTTCAAGTACTGTGAATCTTGGGTGAAAAAGTTCATATAGATGGGCAGATGAAAGCTCCAGTGTAGGTTAGGACACAGCTAGGTTTAAACTGTCTTTTGATTGTGTCTTAGGTAACAGGAGATGCTGCTGCCACATGTTGGCCTCAAGCAAACATTTGTATCCGTACAAGCAACTGTGTTTGTGTTCTGTACAATGAAAACAAATGCTTTTCCCCCCCCATTTCCAAGGTTTTCTCTGTCTTGAGTTTCATTTAGAGGACTTTTCCTCACTGTTCCCTGATCCCCATGAAGCTCTGAATGGTGCTTCCAGCACCCATGATAGTGCTGATCTCTGCTCTGCCCTACCCAATCATCTCTGGATCAGTGGTGGGACTTTCAGAGTCTGCCTTCAGATTCCTTAAATTGCATATTTTCCAAAGGTGTCTTAACAAATCTTCTAGATCTCTCATTAAGCATGGAATAAAGCCCAGAGCCCTACCTCACCTTTTCCAAAAATCTCTCCTATTCATGGAGTTATCCCAGGTAAGGATAAATAGTGCTAAGATTGGCAAGTTTGCTGCTGTTTCTGTGCCCTCCATCCTGCAGCACTTCTGATGTCATTACTTATTTTTATGTTGTTAGCATCTTCTATGCTTTTTTGCTGTTTGGGGAATGAACTGCAGGCAACCAACAGCAGCCTGTTTTTTTCTCATCAGCTAAACATAGATAAGTGAATCTATGAGTGAGTGTGAAATTCCTTCCCAAACATTTTTGTTTCTTACTCTATTGCTTGATTTTAAATCACTCAAATGATCATGAAGGATTGCTATAATGCCATGATTAAGAGAAAAGTAGAAGATTTATTTTCCTTCACCTTGTTCACCTGTCACTTTAGATAGCTCAGCAGAGCCTGTTACCTTAATCAGGCTTCTGTGCTGCTTTTGTTACTGTGGAGGTGCTGGAGTGTCATGCCCTGGGATAAAAGCAGGCAGCCCTTAGGCTCCTCAGGTCTTTTAGCAACCATCTGATATCATTCTGCACTGTTCTGAGAGGCTCATTGCACAAAACCACGTCCCATTTGCTAGGTCAGGTATGATAGAGAGCAACCCCTTCATTCTCTCCACATGAGCTGGTAAAGAAGAAAGAAGAGATTATATAATTTACCAAAGCACTGATTTAATCATGGTAGTAAGAACAGCCATGCCATCCCTTTGTGCCATGAAATGAGATTGGTGTCTGCGAGACACTAATCTCCACACGTGCCAGCCCAGCTTTTGATCTTATTTATGGTAGTCTGCACTCAGAGTCCCTTTCTTGGCTTTAGTGATGCTCTCTGAATGAAGAGTAAGAGCTGAATTTAACACAGTTCTGTGCCTAAGAAAGTAGCTTTCAGCCTATGTCTTAGAAGTACAGATATTTTCTACTTGAAAAGCATTATGCATGTAATTCCTTTTGCCTCACTTGTGTCATCTACCATCAAGTGTCTAGCAGAAAATGATTGTTAAGGATCTATTCCCAGACTGAGCTGCAGACACAGCACTCTGCTTACAGTTGCACCACCCACTCTGTTTCCCTAATGGTTGTCAATGACTTTCACATCAGCCCATTTTCTCTCTTCCAGCAGAAGGCATTAACATATTCAAAGCATCTCCTTTCATTGCTTCATGGGGTGACCTTAGCAAAACCTCCAATCCTGAGTAGGAAGCAGCACTGAAAGAGCACGTTGAACAACTAGGGATAATTGCAACTGATATTACAGACACTTTAATTCACTGTTTAGAGCTTCTTAGTTGCCTTCAAATGCTTGTTTTCTAACAGCACAATAAGTTTGATTCTCTTCTGCTGATGGTTTTACATTGATAAACCATAACTGAATACAATTATCAATTTACTGAATGTGAGTGAGAAACAGAGGTTCTGTATATTTAAAACAGAGGAATTCTTTTGATTGGTAAAGCTAAAATGGGTCTCTTATGTGACATGATTTATAGCAGCAGGTCTGATAACCACCCAGGTTCAGTCTATTGGTCATAGAATGGATAGATTATTATCTTCTTTTATTAAATTCATGCATGGCTTGCTGTTGTAGCTGTATATTAAAAGGAAAACAAATACTGTATAGCTATATCCTGCTATCAATTCAATGAATAGACTTCCTACCATGCCCGATCAATAGGGAATTTGGTGTGAAATCAATGTCCAGCTCTGGCCCATAGCAGTCAGTCCTCCTGAGAACAGTATATCCATGTTAATGTCACATTCAAATAAGAGCAAATTCCTATTACCCTGGAAATCAGTGAACCCTTTACTGTTGATTTAAAGGTGGGGTGGTTGTGGGGAGTGAGGCCTTGACACTTTAAGTAGAGTTTAAAAGGCTGTTATTCTCTTTATTGTTAAAGGTATGACAACTTCAGGTTTGCAATTTGACAGAGAGCTGAAAACAGCTGCATCACAGATCTGTTCCTCTGTGAAGTCAGGCAAAAGAAATTGGCTTTCTACCCCGTTGGTAATTTTCCATTATCTGCTTTACTTACTGACTGTAAAAGGTTTTTCTTTTTTTAGATCCATACATCAGATAACACCTATGCTAATACCACTTTTTATTAGGGGCTGGGGGGACTGGCAATGTCTGCACATCAATATCTCCTTCATTTTTTTTTCTGACCACATGCACCCAGATGCAAAGTTTCAGCCCTCCATTTATTTTGATAAGCTGCATCAGTGATAGATACATTACATCACTCTTAGGGCCATTCATTTCCTGCCCTGGAGCGGCAGAGCAGATAAGACTGCAGGGGGACCACTCTCCAGTCAGCTGAAATATCTTCTCCACATCTTCTGTTTCAAGTGACACCTTGGGCACACTTGTACAGATGTCATTCTTGGCACTGTAAGAGTACAGGTTGCAGGAATATTGGAAAGGCTGACACATCAACAGTGAAAGCTTGGTTTTCTAGGCTTTTGGCTGTAATACTAAACAGATTTCTTAAGCTCCTAATATTAGCCTAGTTATATATTTGTGGCCTTTCCATTATTCCTTAGTTCTCTGTTATTCAAAGAACTGTTATGTGGGTTTAGTTGATCATGGTCCTGTAGATTTTAAATGTTCTGCATTAGACTATATTTAAATAGCAGTAATCACAGGACTGTGATCTGTGACTTGGAAATATGAAAACTTCATGGGTGGAGACACAATGTTAAACTGCTGCCTGGGGAGTGTTTAAAATAGCTAGGAATCAGCTTTATTGGGAAAAGCTTGAAACCCTGGTGGTTTTATTCAGCATTCCAGGTAACACAGGAGAAAGCAGTGAACTCTTAATTACCCTAATTTAAAAATAAAGAAAATATTCAACACATTGTGCTTTCTTTTTTTAGCCATGCAAGCTTGAAGAACATGCCCAGCAGATTCTCCACCTGTTTCTCTCCCTCTGTTTCTTGACATGTAAAGGCTTAGGAAAGTTGTGACTAAAGCTGGATGCAGTGTTAAGTTGCTTTACTGCAGCTCTGCTTACCTCTGGATGTAGAAGCAGTAGAGAAAAAAAGGGGAGGGGGAGGAAGTGGTCCAAGCAAAAGAGAATAAAGAAAGAAGAAAAGCAGAAACACAGAACAGAAATCAGGCTTTGAGTGAAGAACCTCTCCAGATAGTAGAAAGGACAACAGTCAAGTGGTCAGAGGAAAATACAATGCAGGTCTTCAATAAACATAATTGTGACCTTGGGTCCAGAGAAGGTGAACAATGCAATGTCCAGTGCCTTTGACATCCACACCACGTGCTGCAGTGCCCTGCTAATGAGACCCATTTTAGGGTGCAACAGGAGAGCCTTTCAAAGCCTCACACATGTCCCATTTGACACTGCTGATCGTGAGGTACTGCTGGCCTGACGGTGGGACCATGAAAAGTAATGGGCAGCTGCTCCTCCCCTTCCCCAAGGTCCCTGACACGAGAAATCCCACAGGACTCCCACTCTTATTTGATGTCTGTGCTCAATGACTAAGGGACATTGAGAGCAAGGGACATGGTAAAGTAAGTGATGTCTTGAGTCATCAAGTGTGGTCCTTTGCTATTAAGGTGGTATTCCTTTTGCAGGCTGAGCAAGGAGCAGCTCAAAACTACTTGTTTTCCTCCTCCTGCTCCAACAGAAAGCTCTTCCAGAATTGAAATCGTCTGAAAATTAGCAAGTCCACCCCGAGGACATTTCTGGTTAGTCTCTGCTCATTAATTCTTGTGACAACATTTTCCTTTAGCTTAATTACCTCATCTTCCTCCTCTGACATTTACCTCACTAATACGTTTACAGAGAACAAATTGTCTTTCCTCTCAGGCTTTCTTTGGCTGGGCTGACCAGCACACACTTTTTTACTTTCACCTCCTAATTTAGACTCTCCGTTCCCTGGAGAGTTGCTTTTTTTTGACTAAGATTGAAGAAAGCTGTATGTAGGTCTCACCAGTGCTTTATATGGTAGCACTGTGTCTTCTGGAAATATTGTCCTTTATACAGGCTTTATATGTCCTACCCCTTTTGTGGCTGATACAGTAATTCTCAATCCCAGCTGCAGCATTTTTAATTTCTATTTTTTTTTGTTTGTTGGTGTTTTTTTTTTTTTTGTTTTTTTGTTTTTTTTTTTTTTTTTGTTTTTTTTTTTTTTTTTGGATAAAAAAAATTTTTTTTTTTTTTTTTTTTT
>NW_008237222.1:11588032-11609864 GCF_000691975.1 Corvus brachyrhynchos
TTCCTCCCCCTTTTTTGGCTGATACAGTAATTCTCAATCCCAGCTGCAGCATTTTTAATTTCTATTTTTTTTTGTTTTTTTTTTTTTTGTTTTTTTGTGTTTTTTTTTTTTTTTTTTTTTTTTGTTTTTTTTTTTTGTTGGGAATAAAAAGAATATTTTGTTTTCCTTTGTATTTCCAGCTCTGACTCGGACTGACTTTGGCTGTTAACACTCTCTAGCAGGATCAAATCAACACCACAGACTATTCTTGTGCCTTTTTAATTGATTTTTAAGTACATAAGAAATAGATCTGAGCTGCAGTTTATCTCACTTGAGGCTGTTTCCCCAGCACTTGAAGATTCTGTTAGGGTGAGCACTGGAGCCTATCACATTCTGCATTCTTCCCCATTTCTCCTCCTCCAGATTTAATCTGTTAGGGAGATTAGGAAGTATGTCCTTGCCTAGAAATTTTTGTGTCCACTCATGGACCTGTCTGTAGTCCAGAAATTCCTGTAATCTCTCTCTGACCCTGCTGACATGTCTGTGTCCACAACCTCCTTTGTAGCATGTTTGATGAGTTCCCTGCCACAATGCAAAGATGTCCACACTGTCTTTCATCTCTGTGGTACTGATTCCTGTTATTTTCACTGAATGTCCCCTTGCCCTCATTCTGCAGTATCAGTGAATGGGGTCTGCACTTTGCTAACCCACCCCCTTCATGACTGAAATCCTTGATTATGTCCCCCTCAGCTTTCCTCTGCATAAATTCTGAGGTCCAGACTTTTTCTCCTCCCCCTTGACCATTTACTTGCCTGTTTCCTTTTCCCTAACTTCATCACATCTTTCTGGAGACGCAGGACTACATCAGTTGTGTCACCTCGCGTTTGGTGAGCATTCACCATGGGTCTCTGTAGCATTAAAATTACTCCCTTTGTCTTTTTCTCAATAACTTGCTTCATGATGTCCAAAATTTGCTTGGTATTTTTTGGCTGCTGCAGCACACTGAGGTGATGATTTTGAAGATTAAGCCTAAACTGATTCATGCTGTCTTCTTTGCTTGCCTGTTCCAGGTAGACTTTGCATATTTCATATGTTCTCTGAGCCCTGAAAATTTTTGAACCCACCTATATAATTAGCTTAGGTCACTGTTCTCTCTTTTATCCTCCTCAGCGTTAAGTGGAAAATAAGAACTTGGCAGCCTTATTTGGTTCAGCTGCCCATTGACTTAAAATCAATTATGTCTCACAGTTAATCCATGTACCATTGTTATTTCCAGAAGAGAAAGTGCTGCACCTGCCCACCTGGTTGTCTGGTGTTTAGTGTATTTTGTTCTCAGAATCTGGCACTAAACTGCTCCTTGGGCAAAGCTAAGAAGTGCTGAAGACAACCTCAAAGCAAGAAAATGTGTATGAGGAGGACAAGTACAAATGTACATTAGGGTAAAAGAGACACATTTCCAGCTTAGCAGCAGCATACTATGAGCAAAGAGTTCACCACAACAAGCCCTAGATTTTGGAATACCCAGGGTAAGGTAGTTACCCTGCAGAGAGATAATGACTGATCCCAAGCAGAATACTTACGACTTTTCTACCAGTTGTGAAGCCAATTCTATATGACCTGGTCTGTAGTATCCTCTTTAATGTGAATAGGTCAACTGAATTTAAATGCACGTGAAGAAGCTCTTGCAGGACTCAGGACTCAGTTCAACTTCTTGTTATATAGAGCAGCTTTTATTCGCTCTGGGTTGGAATAACAAGCCTGTAACAGAGATCAAAATTAATTTCCTTGTATGTGTACAAATTAGGCATTTCAGCAACAAGCTTTGCTAGCTTTGCTAACTATGCAAAGCAGAACAAATGATGGTGGGAGCAGAGACCTCATTCTTCTATCTCTTCAGTGTTTCTTTAGAAAATGATTATACAAGCCCTAGTCTTTGACCCATGTGCTGAAGTGGCAACTTTTAATTACAATGAATTGGCCTGCATGAAGAAGGGTAAATCAGTCACTTAGTATAACATGTTATCATCTTCCTGATATTTTGCTATTAGGAGTCCAATTTTGCTGGCAATAAAGATCACTAACTGTTCTCATATTAAAGAAAAACAAAGAAACCACACAATACAAAAATCTAATTATGACAGTTTAACTTAAACCCGCAGGTGCAGTAAAATCAACCCACAAATTCTGAAAATTATTTCTAGATTTCAGTCTTTTCTAGAGCCAGTCTAATGTCCTTGTACTTATGCCAGAGACATGGGCTTGTCTACAGTAAATCTTTGTTGCCTAGCACAAACAGATTAAATCTGCAAGCACAAGCCTGATTATTATAATCAGGATCAATAGTGTCCTTTCCCTCCCTACCTTTTGAAATATAAATCTAATTTCCATGTGTCTCAAAATGAACCACAAAAACTTAAGTGACATGCTTATAGTGTAATATCTCAGGACAGGAATATTATATGGATTGCTAGCATGTTAAATTTTTTTGGAAAGAAAAAAACCAAAAAACCCAAACCAGAAAATTTCTTTCAAGACCTTCCTCAAAAGAACCTACCTGTTTTCTTGGTATATATGTTTCACAGAAAAGTCATCTAGTTGTTAAATTGCTGATTTGGTCCTTATGTGTATTTGAACCATTTCCATCCATTGCTATAGACAGAGCGAGGTAACTATGGAGCTGCTCCCTATTTCACTGCATCCCTGTGGGGGAAACCTGTACTCAGTTTTTGGTCCTCAGTCTTTTACTGCCCCTTTCCTGGCCTTCCAACTCTTTGCTTACATTTGGGTTGAAGTTCCCTTTTCCTCTTGGACACCAATAACCAAACCTGTTTTTAGGAGCAATGGAAGAGCAACACAGCTAGAAGGACAGCTTGGTACAGGTGTATCAGCTACAGCTGCATTAATCACCAATCTGCAAGCTCTGAGTGTGGGATCAGCTGGATCTAGACATGTGCAACACAGCTGGAGCTGTTCAGGGAATCAATAAACAATCCTGCAATGTAAACAATGAAGAGAGCAGATCTGAGGAAAAGGAGGAGCTGGAGAGTGACTGGTAACAAGATCGTCCAGAACGTCTGACATGCAAACTGATACTGGGATGAGAGACACTCTGAAGGAATAGGAGGAAAAGGCAGAACTCAGACAGAAGCCTTTATTGAGATCCTTAAGAAGTCGTTCCAGAGGGAATCAAGTTAATTCCTGACAACTTTTCTAGACAGGGTGAACCTAGACAGGGTGAACACGGACATATACTGAAGAGTTTTGTTGAATTTGGCATCTTGTAATCTATGGCCAAATAAAAAAAAATCAGCACCAAGAAGGAAAGATGGTGGAAATGACAGAAATGTAAAGTGGGAAGGAAACTCAAGACATCTTCCCCAACTTCCTTCCTGAGGCAGCACCAGGCACATCCAGACTCCCTCAGGAGGTTACTGCCATCTCATCAGCCTGGGTAGGCAGCTGGAGGGAAAGTTTAATGACCCTTACAAAAAGCAATGAATTCTTCAAGATATAGAAAGCAGAGAAAAGAAAAATGTGTCAAAGGGGGTAGAAGAAGATTTAAAAACAATGGAAAACTGGGCATCTGTGTTGAATTAAAACTTGAAGAAAATGCACATAAGGAGTTGATTCTCAGTTGCTGCAAGAAGCTGTTGAGGAGAAACTAAGGTTTAGGACAATCATTACCTTTGTCCTTAGGGGAAGATACTAGGAGAAGCATAATGCAAAATATTTTCTAGATACTTCTGCAGCAATGTGGGGTTCTCTTATTTGTTTCCTTTTTTTTTTCCTCCTGTTTTCATTTTTAGGGTGGGTGTTCTTAGTTTTTCAATCATGATTTTTAAAGGAAAAGAAGTCATTAATACTGAGTTCCAGCAGGTCAGGGATCTTCTGCTCATGCTGTTTCATGGATTTCTTGTGAAATATCTCAGACTAAAGGCCTTGCTTAATACTGTCAAGTGGAGTTATATCAATCTTCTTGAAGCTGTGCTGGTTTGCACCAACGGGGGCTATGGTAAGCTTTACATCAGGATACTGCAAGCCAACACTAAAGTTAAAGAGCAGTTTGTGAATAGCAGCTTGTGGCTTTTTGTGTTTCCCAACTGTGCTATTGTTTGAGTAGATGGAAACTTGCAAAATTATTCCCTTGTGCAATATTCTAAATTAGTATAAGGAATGTATTATTTTGCTGGAATCCTTTATTTCTGCCATTTCTCTGAGTAGACAATAAGCAGTTTCTTGAGAAGAAGTGATAAAGCATGGTTTCCTGCAGCTTTATGATGAATTCTTTGCTGTTTTTCAGATAATCACCTAGACAAAAACCCTTTGTTGTAGGAAAATACCAAAAGCTATTTTCACTTTGGTATTCTCAACAGTTTAGTAAGAATTTAACTATTATTTCTGTCATTTCTTCAGTGAATACATGAAAGGGATCTTTCTTTATGTCTACCTTTTCTCATCATACCTATGGAAGCACATTCTTGAATTCCCTACCCCTCAGGCAAATTTGCTTAAATTTTGAGTCTGATAGGGGAGTCAATGTGGGGAAAAGACAAATTCATGCACATGCAGATAGCATAATTAAATAAGCCTCCATTCTTATAGAAATCAGATTAAAGTAATTCTGTTTTTTATGACATCTCTGGTTTTAGAAGATTTTTCTGCAGTGTTTCTTGAACCTCACTGTTGCACACTGCATTAGAGATGAAAAGAAGCCCTCCTTATCAGAACACTCCTGTAAATTTTTCTTGTAATGGAAGGAACTGTCCTTATCAGAACACTCCTGTAAATTTTTCTCGTAATGGAAGGAACTTTTTCTGCTTATGATCAGTCCTGAACAGGCTAAAGAAAGATAGTAACTCACAGTCTGCAGCCTGGCAAGTCGGGCAGCACTAAACAGTGTCTGACTGTACCAAATGCAGCCAAGCAAATTGGGGAGAGCTCCAGGAAGAGAGTGTGGGTACGTGTATGTGTGCTCCACAGCAACAAAAGGGTACCACAGAATGATTTATAAAATAGCTCTTGGACAGGGTACAGCCATGAAGAGGGCAGTCTTTTCTGCTGTGAAAGGGTGTGTGCAGCAAGTGGTGCTAATATGGGGCATGCATGGAGAAAAGGGGTGGGAGAAGAAAATTGCTCCATGTGCCTTCATGTAGCCCAGAAAAGCTCGAATGTGAATGGATACACAATGCACACACAAATAATGCTCTCTTGAGACCATTTAGCATAAGGGCCGACTGTGCACAGGCAGCAGAGCACACAGACTGCACAGAGCACTGAGATTCTATATGTGCACTGCTCAGCTGCATCAAGAGTTGGGGGAAGAAAGATCTTCAGCAGCCACTGGCACTGCTTGGGGCTGTTTGTCCTGCCAATGGCCTGTGGTTTCTAAGATTGCCCCAAGTACTTCTCATGGTGCTGTTTCTCTTTTCCTTAAAGCCCAAGGGTGAGCAAACACACAAAATCCAACAGATATTTAGAGGAGAAATTCATTTTAATGTGCCCTGAAATCATATGATGGCTGTAATGCTACTCAGCAGAACTAGAAACTTGTGGCAAGGTTTCTGATCACTTCTTTTCCTGATGTGAGGCTACATTACTGCCAGGCATTTGTGGATTTTAAATCAAACCATTCATGTTACTTTAATGTAGTTTGATGTACGTTAATAATGTATATATGCCTAATTCAATGGGAACAGTACCATGTTTAAACTTGGAGAACATTAAATATGTGCATGCTATTAATTTCTGGGGAAGAGAACAAAGAACTAGCTATTTTTCGAATTTTTTGACCTATCTCTAGTATTCAATTTCTCTTGGTTCATTTTATAATGAATTTTATAGGATTTCAGTTCTTTATTCCATTGCGTTTTTATCTTATTATCTCCCCCTGTTACAAGGTGCTCTGACATTTTTGAGTTTTTGTTCCATATAAAACCAACACATTTTCGTAAAGCTGCAGCTCTTCTATTGGCAGAATGCCATGGTTATTTAGCCTGTAACTACAATCTAAATGAAAACCAAGGCTTCAAACAGCTTACAATGTACCCTTTATTTCTTACCAGGTTTGATTTCTGCTTCTTAATTCCTTAAACAATTCACATTTATGTTAACTGCTGCTATCTTTGAACACCATATTTGGGGCAGACAAGGTTAATTGAAGCCTTAAAAATGCTGATTTAGAAGTTTTGACCAGACCATCAACTGCTCTAAATCAGCTGAAATGGGTTTGGCTTACAGCTGCTGAAGATCTGGTTTATTGGATCCAGAAATGGAAGGGATAAAAGAAATGGTTAAAGAAAACTCTTTTCTTTAGAGTCTGCTCATCAGAGCATTGATTCCCCTCCTACACAAACCTGTTTCCTTTCCTTGCAAGGACCCTGGATGAACTTAGCAAAACTTCACTTTCAGAGTATTCATGTTTGGTGAGATGAAGTGTGTGCCCTATGTAAGAGGGGCCTGGTCCACCAGGATGTTTCCTATCATTTCTCAGTCATGAAGCCCTAAATTCATATTGGTTATACCTGAGACTCAGTGGGAAATAAAATAAGTCTGGAACTTGTTGCAGGAAATATTTAGCACTTTGTTACATCAGGGTCAAATGGGTATAAATTTGTTCTATTAAACCCAGATTTTGGAGGTGGGGAAGGACCACTAAAGGAGGTTCATTAGCTGGGATCTATGGATACAAACTCACCATTGGGTGTTTTTGTGAACCCACTCAAGAGAAAGAGCTTGACCATGCTTGGACTTTATTGTGGATTGAGTTTATAACAGCCTACAGCCAGTAAGGTGATTCATGGGCACCTGCATGTTTCTTCTGACTCTCATGCGTCCTCTCTGCTAAGTTGTGTGGTTGCATGTGAAGCAGATCAGATGCAGCAATGCAGGTTACTGTGTTTATTACTAAAGGTCTCTTTGACACACAGTCCTTCCTTGTCATGGGAGTTTCTAACAAATGTAAATTAAAAACCTGCCTCTTCAAGCAGAATGTGCTGTGCATAAAATGCATTTGCCAAACACTTTCAGCACTACAATAATCCATTCCATGATTTAAAAGCCTTGTAAACATGTCAAAATGGTTAGTTGGTTCTACCATCTTTGTGCCATCTATTGCACTGAATAAATAAAGGAAAATGCAATTTATTCAGTGCTTTGGAAGCACAACATTTCTCTCACTGATGTGTGACAACTATTATCATATTTATTGTCAGCATTACACTCCTAAGCATACAGGTGATGCATTGTGAGTATTTCATACTGATAAAGCCATCAATATCTTCCTGCTGGACCTTATTTGCTTGGTGGAATCTGCAGAGTGGGCTGGGATGATGGGATGTAACTGATGAGACATTCAAACAAAAAAAAGTAAGGATAAAGCAGGAAATGCCATGTTGTCTGATAGGATCTTATCTGAAAAACAAAAAAAAAATAGTTTTTTAGAAGCTTTGTAGGGGCTGGACAAAGCCAAAGTTTGCAAGTCCTCCATCTTCACTGCCACTTGGGAATTCAGCAGCCCCCAGAAGAACAAGATCAGGGCACAGATGACACCATGTAATTCTAAAGTATCCAAGGTACTCCAAAAATATCTTGCTGCATCTAATATACACCATTTACCACCTAATCATTCTGACTTATTTACATTTTCAAAGGCACCACTGAAATGAAGATGAAATTAAAAAAGACCTCCCTTGCAGGGTATAGTCTAGGAGAGGAAGCAGCTCTGCAAAGTCCCAGGGGTTTCCTGAGTCACTCTTCTCTGAGATACAGAGGAAGAAGCTCTGCTTTTGCAGCCTGTCAGCTTTATATTGAATGTTTGTACAGGATCTTTGATCTCTTATTTATACATATTTCTCCAGGACAAGGAAGCAAGCAGAAAGAGAAATTCTATTTATATAAATCTTTCTATATACCAGAGGTCAAGAAAACAGTGTTTCAAACAAAGTGGGGGAATTTATCTTTGCCTCTTAGTTTGCAGGAGAGATACAAACTTTATTTAGATCATGCCTCCAGATGAGGCTCAGGTATATCAATGCATGACTGAACATGTTTAGTTCTCTGGATGGGCTCATGTGTATGTGACACTGGGGATATGTTTTTGGGTTGTCTCCAGAGTGTCCTGGTTGGCTCAGCTCTCTTTAAGCAAGTTCCACCTGCTTTTCTCACTTGGCAAGGAGATGAGGTAATGAACCCAATTTTATGATAGGTAAATATAAAATTGTACACTGTTTTATTTTTAAGATACCTGTAGATCTCAGAGAAGCTCTTGGGAATTGTTGTTTGGTTTTTTAATTGGCATTGGAAATGTCTATATTGATGGGCATTAACTTTTTTCTTTTCAGAGTATCAGATCTTCCCTCAAATTTTGAGTTGAAATTTTGCTTATTAAAAAGTTAACAAATGCTGGATTAGTTTTCCTTACAAAGACTCTTTGTGTTCTCTTGAAAGCTGGATGTTTTAGTAAGATTATTTCTTATTTGAAAAATCTTTTTAATAAAAATAAGAAAGAAAAATGTTTGGATGCAATTTCTTTAAGGCTTCCTAGCTTGTAGTGGAAATAGTTCATGGAGATGAGACAATATTCAATCCAAACAGTTATGCTCACATGATGATAATTGAAGTGTCATGTATACAAATATATAATAATTAGCAATTAATACAGTGAAAAATTGGCAGTTAAAACAAAATGGACTAGAATCACTAAAGACCATAAAGAGACACCATCACATGATCACAGAATGCCTTTGTTTTTAGACAATAAAATAAACCATGAGGAGCATATTTCTATCATTTATGTGAAATCAAGTAGGTTAATCATTTATGATTTTTATGCTTCAAAGCTTATGTGTGCTACATGCTGTAGAGAGATCTAAACCATTACTCTAAAGCCCAATGTACCATGCACGCTCCCTGCTGCTGCAGAGTCAGCCTCATCAGATTGGGCTTTGTCTAAAAGACATTTTAAATATATTGTAGGATGAAAGGTGCTGCTTGATTATGCAAAACCAGCAGAAGAATGCTAGTTAGCAAAGGTACATAGCTCTTGGCATTTATTTCCTCCAAGAGCTCAGATAATCAAACCTGGGAATACACACAGAGAGATGTGATGCAAGCCATGTATTCCAGACGAGGTGTCACCAAGGTTCTGGGAAGATGAAACATGAAGCTGCACTAAATATTTCCTCTGAAATTGCTCATCTGAAGCAATCACTAGCTATTACATGCACCCCTGTCTCTAGCTGAGTAGCAAGACAAGGAAAAATTTCACAAGGGTGGAGGAGGAGAATGTAAATTGTGTTAATGAATCAAACATAAACAAAACACGTGGCATAAGTGGAAATATTGGAAAAACAGTGTTCTATTGTATTTAGCTGGAGAATTTAGAGGAGTTTCCTTCACTCAGCTGACAGTCAGGAATTGCCTGTAGGTGAGCATTGATCTGTGACTCAAATTGAGCCAAACAATACTCCCATGAGAAGTGGTTCATGATCCACTGAACTGGACTCTCACATCTGTGTACCTGCCATCTAAATTATTCCTGGCTAATCTCTGCCTAACATTTTATGGAGGTTCCATGTTGGAAATTTCTTGGAGTTTGGGAAAACTATTCCATCATCAGTCTTCCCCTCTGACAGAAAAACTTCCCCTTGACTTGACTAAGGTTTGATCAAAACATGAGGTAGAGTTTAATTTTCCCTCAACTCCACGCTTACCATAGACACCAGCAAAAGAACAAGGACTTTTGCCCGAGTGGAGGGGGGTGAGAGAGAGAGAAAAGAAGGCTGGAATCAAGCATAAACCAATTCAAAAGTCAAGTAAAACCAGGTAGCTACTGTTCTTTCCAGGAGCAACCTTGCCTGCAGAGCAACCTCCATACAGAATGCAACTGCATAGAGTGACACACAGATGCCATAAATAATAAGGGATCTTAAAAACATAATTTTCTATCAGGAGTTTGCACGCTTGCAAAAGCTCATAAATAACTGGTGTTTATTCTCCACACGGCACTTTTGCAGTAGCTGATAATGGCTGGGTAAATGGTGGATGGGATGAATTCCTCCACTGATTTCAAATAAACCTTATGAGTTGGAGCAATAAAGAATGTTAAACAGTGTGCACAAAATAACATGCTGTTAGATCCCATATATGCTGCTTCAGTAGACACTAAAGCATTTTAATCTTGGTTCCAACATAGTAAATAGCAAGATAATAAGCTAAGGAAGAATAGTCTTCTTTAAAAGTCTTCCAAATGCTTGTGCATACTGTTGCCCTGTGCTTGAGACTGTTGGCAGATGCTTCAGTCACTTTATTTCTGTGCCACTACAATGAAATTGGCCTGAAGTTCAGATGAACATGTTAATTTGTGCTGAAATGTATTAGTGTAACTTAAATCCTGGGTGGGTGAGCACAGTTGCAAGTGTAGCTCACACTACACTCAATTTCGGACATGAACAAATCATAAAGGGGCCCGTGTCAGTAGCAAGTATAAATTTTTGTTGTCTCACTTATGCAACTTGTTTTTATGAGCAACTCCCCTGCCCCAAGTACTATTGCACAAACAGCCCATAGACAAAACCACTCCAAAGAAGCAAACAGCCATAACCAATATCCTGAAAAAACAATGCCCACCTAAAATGACCATGCCTGTTAGTCAGCCCATGGAATAGCTAACTCATATGATCTCAGAATGGTTTGGGTTTGAAGGGACCTCAAAAATCATCTTGTTCCAACTCACCTGCCAGGGTCAGGGACTCCTTTCACCAAACAAGGTTGCTCAAAGCTCCATCCAGCCTTACCCTGAACACCTCCAGGAATGGGGCATCCACAGCTTCTCTGGGCTACCCATGGCAGTGCCTCACCATTGTCACAGTAATTAACTGAGAAATTGTGCTGGCAATTGAGGCAGGCCTGGGTCCACCCAGCTGTAGAAATTTCAATGTTAATGTGGCAGCATGTGCCCTTCTTCCTGGTGCATCCTTTTACATTAACCACTGTCAGGAAAACTAAGGGCCTTATCTTCCCTAGTGGCAAATTTCCACCACTTGAGTGAAGCCAGGATGTTGGCAGTCAGATGCCATCATTCTGAAGAGAAACAATAGGAAAGTGGTTCTTTCCTTAGCTTGTTCTAGTTTCCTCTTGCAGAAAGTGTCTCCTTAAAAATTTCTACCACTTTTCCTCTCTGCTTCTACTACACATGCAGGATGCACCCCCAAACCCCTGTTTTCCTCTTCTCTAACACCCACAACATGAGTGTGCTGTGAGCTGAGCCTCTTCCTCCTCTCAGATGAGGCTGAAGACCTCTACATATCATGCTCTTGCCTTGCTCTGTGGATTAGACACGCCTGCTTTGCACTGTACCAGAGGGATGATGCAGGGAATAGGACCTGCTGTTCTTCAGTCTTTAACTGATGAAGGCTGAGATCCTACTGGGATCAGCAGCTTTGGCTCCAGCACAAGGACAGCAGTAAGCATTGCCATGATGTAGGAATAGACATTACTGACCAGATGAAAGGGAGGGTGGGCTCTGTGGTTAGGATATTTTTCTGGCAGGAAGAAGCCCATGTCTTCTGTCTGTGATAAAACCCAGCGTGGCAACAAAGTTCAGAGCTTCCCACATGCAACCCCAAAATTACAGCCCAGGAAAGTTGTAGGAGCTGAAAAGCCGGATGGAAGTTCCTCAACCTGATAAGAAGCAGCTGCTTCCTGCTGCAGTCAGGAAGATGTTCCTCAGTCCCTCGTGTACCAATACACACTCAGCTCTCATGACTGTGTCCTGTAGAGGGGAGTGATAAAGGAGATGGTTTTTTGCCCCCTGGGCTCCACTGGTAGCTCTGACTGAGCAGGGGTTGGGTCCCGTACATAGAAAGTTAAATGGAAAACATTTGGACCATTATACACAAGACCCATGGATGGTGTTTGTAACTCAAAGAAAAGCTGCTGTGTGCTGTAGTTTTTAACAGAAGGAGACAAGAGGGAGGGGAGGAGTTAAAGTTATTAAGTACTACTCATTCTACAGGTTGTAATACTTACAAATTGGAGTAGAGACACTATTAGCCTTGTAATATGATGTGAGTGAGGTTCAAAGAACTGAGAGTGTTTTCTGGGTCTTTGCCATTCTCATTATCACAAGTTCTTGAAAGCACTTGTGTTAATAAAAGAGAAATAGTGGTAGATGCATAATGCTAATGACCATAGAAGTGAATGAACCAAAACTCTTGAGTCAAAAGTACATGGTAAATACATTAATATCCAAGCAGAGTGAAACGCTTTGAAGCACTAAGGTAACTTAAGGTGCAGTGAAAAGAGCATCTTGAAAATGTAGGGGATGAGTCCTCCCCTACAAAGTCTGTGAGGTCTTGTACATCACTGAGTTTATTGCAGGTTCTCAGATCAGCTGGGCTTTGCAGCAGCATGGTTTGGCAGTGAATTTAAAAATAATTTAAAAGCAACTATGTGAGCTTTGTGTGGCACAATACTGAGCAAATGCACTGACCTGCTGTGACGTGCATTGAAATCTGTTCCTCTCTTTGGTTTCATTATGCTGAGGGGATGCAGTGTGTTCCTGGGCCTGAACTGAGACATATGGTAGCCCCTCGCTCACTGAAGTGGTGTAGGGTTGCCCTCTGTAGGGAAGGAAAATTATAATTCAGGTACCTTCTGTTTACATCAGGTTTCCTTTGCTTGTGTCTGGGTGGAGCCTGGCAAGGGCTGAGCTTGGGAGTCCCTGGAGTAGCCTGTTGTAGGAGTGTGTTTCCTGGGATCCACCTGGCAGGGGGAACGGGGGAACAGCCAGTGAAAAATTATTTCAGTGTCCTAGATTTCTTTTTATGATCATCCATAATAAATGAGGAAGATTTTATTAATTTAAGGTGCAGGATAAATTTGTAGATTGAAGATGCTAGCAGAGGCAGTGTAAGATCTTCAGTCAGAATAGCATGACTTGACAAAAACCTGGACCTTGGATTTAAGTGTCAAGTATTATAGTGAAAATTAGATTTCAACTTCTGCAATGCTACATCCTACTTTAAAGGAGGTTGTATCAAAAGAAATGGTCTTTCCAGTTCAGCTATACCTCTTCCTTTTTCTGTGATATTTGGCTAGCAAAGGGTTTCACTGGTCCACTTTCATGATAGCTCTTCGAGCGAACCAGTCTGTGGGAGCAATGTCTTTTAATCCCCTACAGTAAGATGACCCTAAGTGTTTTAACCACATTCATGTGTTGCCAGCAATTTTTATGCTATTGATACAGATGGTATGGATAAGACTCTCTTTATCCTTCCTTGAGAGCTACAACCTGTGCTGGTATCCACAGTGTTTGAATAGTCTGGTTTTAATAGAAACATGAAAACACCATATGGAGCCAGACAACCATTTCCTTTACTGAGTGTGTTTGGTGAGTTTGAGTTTACTTTAACATGACATCTTATAAATCATGTATCATGTAGTGACCATATAAGGTTACCTTTTATTGAAAGGATATTGGTGTTGAGAGCTTGCTGTGCTTGGGTATTTATTAAGGAAATGAAAGATCTCTAGAACATATGACACATGTTGTGTTACTAAACATTATTAGTTTACCGATAGAAAAATGTTTCTTTCTCTCGCCTCTCTGAGCCTTCAAGATAAAACACTGAAATAAAATTTGCCCTTGGATTAAAGTCTGATACTGTGTACATCCTGTTGGAGTCACAGACTATTTGACAGTGTGTTTTGAAATCTCTCCCAGGTTCATGTTTTATGCAGGAAGGAAACATACCTGTGGAGATAGCCTCAGGCAGTGGTAATTAAAATATGACCGTGTGCCACGTGACCTTAAGGCATATTACTGCTTCAACCCTTCACCTCGCAGTAGTTAAAATACTGGGCTTGGCTTATTAACAAAGCACCATCTCTGTGTAAGAAACATGCTGGGGAAAACAGGTCTGTCATCTTCCCCTATGTGGGAAGGAAGCAGTAAGTGCAGCTCAGTTAGTTCAGTGACAATGTAATATACGTACATTTTCTGCCATGGCAGCTGCAAAATGCCTAAAGCAGGTGTTGCAGCATAATGAATCCATCAGTTTTGGAGAGAAAGCACAAATATAAAGGTAGTAGCAGAATGGAAACATCAAAGTATTGGTTCCCATGCACCCGGTCTCCTAGTCCCCACAATTTTCCCTGAGCTCTCACAAAAATCAAATCTAAAAAATGTGTCCCTGGCCTTTCCCGTGTGTGAGGGGCTGTTAAGCAGAGAGAACAACTAACTGTTTCAGGAAGAAAATCCTGATTATCTCCTGGGAGAACATGCTACCTTGCAGGGAAAGGGGCTACTTTCATGTGCAACCCTCTTACCTCCGTGAAACCATTTAGACACAGATCTCTCCACCTGTATCTTATCAGGGTGTGTAATGTAAAGTGATAAGGCTTTTGCAACATGTTGGGATTGACTGTACCACTACAGCAACACTTGATTTCCTCCACCTGCTTTTTAAGAAAATGGGATTTCCAAGCACTTCTCACAGACACTGAACTCCGCACAAAAGGAGAAAAAGAAATGTCAACACAAAAGAAGCAGGGTTTCTTGGTATCACTTAAAAAAAATCTTCTTTTCTAGATCACTGTTATGTACAAATAATTCTTGTGGTAGCTGCTAATGCTCAGGTGTTATTTAAACAGTATCTTTCTTTAAAAATGGGGAAGTAAAAGCTAGGAGAACTCCCCAGGTGTGTATCCCACCTATATCAAAGCCACAATGTCAGGCACCGAACCCAGACTTTTCAAAAGACCCAAAGACTTACAGAACTTTGTAGCTTCCAGTGGCAGGGTTTTAGGCAGATCTTCCCTGATTTCCCATGCAGCTTGGTGGATGCTCGTGAGGAATGGTCTCAATGGACATCTGGGTGAAGCAGGAGTTGGTGCTGGTGGTGAGTACCTGGGATTTGTAATTGCTGGGTCTGTGGGGTTTGCCAGTTGTGCCAGTGCTGGGTGTGGGGCTCCTTGTGTGAGCTGTGCAGACAGAGCACGTTTGCTTTTGAATAGGCCTGCTCTGGAACAGTCCTGGTTTGATTCCACATCTTTACACACACACCAGAGCACACTACATCCATAAAGAGTGTAAATAGACTTGACACTGCAGAAGGATAAGCAGAGACAAAAGTGACAGCAGAATAAATAAATCATCTACTACCACAGCCTCTCTGTGGACAAATCCTTAATATTTGCAGACTCTGAGGCCAGCAAATAAAGGGCATTCAGAAGTAAAAAGCACTGTTAATGACCATATTACAAATGCTGACTGTGCTTTCCGTACATTCCTGTTTGTTTGCTTTGTGTTCTTTGTTTTCTTGCTATTTCATGGAAGCTCATCTCATTTCATTTACATTTGATTTCCTACAAATAGCTGTGCTCTGTTTTATGTATTCACGTTTAAAGTCATGTTTACTTCAAAGGCAGAGGGACTCCAGATATTCTTAGTTTGCTTCTGGCAGGGTATTTCAGACATCTGGTTTGCTCTTGTCCCATGTAGAGAGGAGCTCCCAGGCATTAACTCAGACCACTGAACGTCCTGCTTAAAGCTCACAGCTCTTTCTGACATTTCTTTCCTCCTCAATGTTTACCTCATGCACTTTCTTTCCTTCACCTTCCAAGGACTGCAGCCTGCGTAGGGGCTCTGTTGTTAGAAACAGAGGAGCTACAACTCCAGTCACTTCTTCTGTGACATCCTTTAAACATCATTTTTCCACTTATACCTTACTCAAGCATAGATGAATCATGGACTTTCCCTATGATTTTTGAGCTTTTAAAATATCCCAATAGAGGTAGCTTCAACAGACTATAAACTTAGAAAAGGAACACCATCTTCTTAGCAGCTGATGTAATAATATAATTTTCCACCTGGGGAGATGCTAAGTGATTGTAAGTGCGGGGCCCAATTTTGTCTTCGTGTAGTTGTCATGCTTTTTGTTTTAAAATCACTTTTGGAAATGAAGTCAGACTTCATTTGGGCTGAAAACAGGTGAACCTCTTTCCTGCAGAGGCTGAATTAAGTTACATGAGGCTTCTTCAATCTGTGCAATTTTTAAACACCCATTAGAACAGTGACCTTGGAGGGCAGTGGCAAAAGTTTATGGTCAAGAGCCATGATTAAGTCTGGCCTGACATACAGGTGTATGAACCTTAACTCAGGATTTCACAGTTAAATAAATGTGCACTGGCTGAGGATCAAATTGGTCCTACTTCATAGAATCATAGAACCATGGAATCATTTGGGTGGAAGGGGGCTTAAATATCATCTAGTTCCAAACCTCTGCCAAGGGCAGGGACACTTTCCACTAGACCAACTTGTTCAGGGCCCTATGCATCCTGGCCTTGAATTCTTCCAGGGATGGAGCATCCACAACTTTGAGCAACCTATGGCAGTGTTTCATCACCATCACAGTAAATTTTTTCCTAATATCTAATCTAAACCTGCCCTCTTTTAGTTTAAAACCATTACCCCTTGTCCTTGTTCTTTTATAACATTTACCATAACTGTCACATCTGAAACATAGTAGATAACTCTAAAAAACTTTGAAGGCCACAAATATCGATCCATGCACTTCTGTTGGTCTACTAGATTTACTAAATCTGTCGTTCCAGCAGTATGATTTCCTGTTTGCCCATGTGAGATAACAAGATACCACAGACCATGGGAAACAAAGAGTTAAATGCGCAAAATTTTCCCCTCTTACTCCTCATATTCTAGTAGAGCAAAAGGGCTGTGAAGAGAAGATTGAAATATAAGAGCCAATCCTTAAACCAGAGTTGTGATCAGCAGAGCATAAGCAGTGATTCAGAGTAAATTTTATAGAATTACAGGCAAAAATTCCATTCAGATATGCATCACAGATTAAACAGAAAACAAAAAAGCACACAATGAGTGCAGAGTTATATTTTCCCAGGGAAAATATATTACCGCAGCTTAAAATGACAAAATATCAGAAAGATTTCCACTTCATGGTATATTATTTTATATTAGAAAACTTTTAAAGTGCTTTGGGCTGAGTTCAGAAGGGAAGTACTCGTATTCATTATTTGATACCACTTTATTCCCTGTGGTAGTAAAACAGGGCTTGCATTGTCCCCTTGGGACTGCTCTGAACAAATGTGTCTTGTGTGAACCCCATGAACTGCTGGGGTACAGGCTTTGACAGAGGCTGCTCATTCAGACCTTATTTTCTCTGAAGCTCAAACTCATTGAGTGAATTGCCTAGTTTCACTCCAGACAGAAAGTAGTTGGTAGCTTTTGTTTCCCTCCACCAGGTTTTGTGCATCAAAAAGAGCAAGAGGTCTCACTCCCCTAAAACACTGCAGTGAAACCAAGTGAAAAAGAGCGAAACCTAGGCATTTACATGAAAATACGTTATGGAATCTGTTCGGTGATGCAAAGAGAAAATGAAAACCCTCGCTGATAACTTGGATTGCTTTACTGATATGACATTTGATGGCAATAATTATTTCTTTCCTTGAAACCACACATTCTTAGGAAGGTTTTAATTAGAAAGTTTCTCTTTCTCTCTGTTGTACTCATGGTGTAGAAAGGAAACCCCTCAGGGTCCCTTCCATCAACTTACAGATAAAGTGCTTTCTGCTTTACATAAGATATGGATGTCTGACACTGAAAATGGGCACAGTTTGTATTGTTCTCTGACTAGTGATGAGGTCACATGCAACTTGTCTGCATCATCTCTGCCTTCATTCTTGTAGTAGGGTATTTAAATGTTATTGTGAGAAGCAACAAGCACAGGAATAGGGCAAAAATAACTCAAAGTGCCCTTCAACACTAGTCTGGAGTTGTGGTGCTCCTTTTTAAGGCATATGAGGATTTAGAGACATTTTGGAGACATGTAAAGCTCAGAAGATTGACCTAACCTGTATTTCTGATGCAACCAATTTTTTTCTATAAACAACTTTTGCCAGGATATGAATCAAAGAACCTGCCAGTGTGCTGTAGTTATTTAACTATTAGAAGAGGCTTCTGATATGTTAGTCTTTGTGACAACAAAATCTCCTTAGGGAGTGAAAGTAAATTTATGGCCTATTACTACATTTAAATGTTTTCAGACCTAGCTCTGGGTTTAGGAGATTTTTTTTTCTCCCTTACAGTTTAATTTATTAAACATGGCTAGATTGTGATATTCATAGAATTCATGGGATTATATAAAAGTGGATTGGAAGGAAGTCTCTAGAGGTCATCTAGTCCATTCCCTTCTCTAGAACAACGTCCAGTTGTACATGGATCTTGTCTCAGTGGTGGAAACTCCACAGCATCCCCAAGGAACCTATTCCATTGTTTAAATCTCTAACACCAGAATTTTTTTCTGAATGTCTAAATGAAACTCTCATCTTAAATTAGGAAGAGAAATTTGTTTCTTGTCCTCTTCACTGTGGTCACAGGGAAGAGACTGTCCTCTTTACAATGATCACTTACAAAGACCACTGCTGTGTTTTGCATCAATCTTTTGCTCTCTGTGCAGGCCCAGTTCCTTCTACCAGATGCCCAGATTTTTGGTTTTTTATGTTGCTCTTCTTTGGACCTCATTGGCCTACATATTCCTTAAAGCTAAGTGGCCAAAACCTAATTGGATGAAATGACCTGAGGGCTTACACATGTTGCATAAAGGAGAAAAAAAGTTATTCTTCAGTTTTCATGTTTATCTTCTAACTGTAACACACACATCCTTACCTAGAAAGCTGCAGTAAAAGTCAATTATTCCTAGCTTCTCCTGCTGGGTCACTGTATCATATAACAGTTACTTTGTTTGATTTGCATCCTATTTTTCCTCCTCTGGAACATTAGTCCTGTCCTGGAGCAGACAATGTGCAATTTGATAGCGCCACAATCCCTTCTATCACCCAGTTCATTCTCAATGAATGGTATCAGGCCAAGAGAGACCTCTGTGGAACCCACTTGATGCAGCCTTTGACAGTGAACCACGAATAATTATTCTCTTCAATATGGTTTTCTAACCAGTTTTGCACTCACTTTCTAGCTGGTTTCCCCTAGTCCACATTTTCTTCTCTTATTTATCAGAATGTTATATGAGACAGTGTCAGAAAACTTATGGGGCTCAAGATATATAACATCTACTGCTTCTTCCATGTCTGCAAGGTCTATTATCCTGTGGGGGAAGGAAATTACATTGGTGTGACAAAATTTGTTATTGACAAATCCACGCTGGCTGTAACTCATCTTCTCCTTATCTTCTAGATCCTTACAAATAGTTCCTTTGATTAGTTGTTCTGGCATTTAAAGTAATATAATTAGAAGAGCTGCCAATTAAATCCCATTTTCCAGCACATTCGTTACTGAAACTGCAGTAAGATGTGAATTTTGTCAATTTGCCCTTAACCTAATAATGGTAGAAATAAAGCTGAAGCTCTATTTAGAAAGACTGTGCTCTGGTATGAAGCCCATGCTCTGATTCCAACCTCTTTTACTGAACACATTTCTCTTTTCTCTTCCTCTTTTTGCTTTAACAGGGAAATTAAATCAGGGAAATAGAAACCCCAGAAGCTTAATTTTCTCTTTCAGGTCCAGCTGCAGCGGTCAGGTTTTGCCCTGTGGGGAAGAGTGTGCAACACTCCTTTCACCTGGCAGGTGGGACTGAGGGGAGTTGCTCTGTTGTCCCCTCCTGGCAGAGGTGGCATCACCCTGCACTCCCACTGGGAAAGCATTGATTCCAGCGGGGAGAAAAAACAGTTATTGCTGGTGGGGGACCTGGCAGTTTGGTTCCAGGAACAGGGCTACTGGGAACCAAAAGGGGAGGGAAAACTAAGGCCCTAAATCAGATAAAGCCCTTAAATAATTTCATTTTCTTTGCAATGCAGCTAGGAATGAAACAGATGAGATTTCATCTGGCAGAGTCATTCTTTCCTAACCCTGCTTTTCTTTAGTTATCTAACAAGATACAGACAAGCTGTAAGGCTTGTAAGAACTCTTTGTATTCAATAATCATCTCCAGTTAATATTGCATGATGTTGCAGGCAGAATGGAGTGACCTTCCCACTGCCCCCTCTGCCCTCAGCCTCCCCTTGGAAAGGGGCAGGCGTGGTGTCTCCCCTGACGAAGAACTTATCTTCAGTCCCCAGCCAACTTCAAAAGCCACTTACTGTGATCTAAGAGGTTAATACCAAATACACAGTGCAAGCCTTGGCAATAAATCTCCACTAACAGATCTTAATCAAGTACAGAAATGTTCTACCTCTTCTCTGCACTAAAAAAAAAACAAACCCAAAACCAACCAACCAAAAAAAGAACCCAACCGAAAAAAACCCAATGAAGAAACAAAGCCAAAAAATACAGGCAACAGAGAAAATGTAAAATGTACAACTTTATTGTTTTTTGGGGATTTTTATTGCGTGGTACCCTAGATATGAACAATTAAATTTAATACACTGGGATGCCTCCCAGCATTTCAAGTTGATGAGCATCAAACCAATTACATGTAATCTTTTGGTATAGGGCATATTAGGCTTTTTGAATACAAACACTCATGGAAGAGTAAATGTGAATAAAAAAGTAATCCACATGGTCTACTCCACAGCCAGGCAAAGTAAATGAAGATTTCTCTTTATTACCATTCCCATATAGGCCCCAAACCAACCCTCCACAACACCCCCCACCTCAAATTAGATTCTAGGTTGTGTAAGGTTTAAGGTGTGTGTCTGGACAAGGGGAGAGTAAGGAGCATCCTGCACTGCCATGTGTCTGAAGCTTTCTATTATTTAGCAGAAATCATTAACCATTCCTTTGATAGACCATGCTGCCTGTGAAAGCAAGTTCAAGCAAATTCACTGCTGTATCCAGTGTGTTTTACACAGGGGAACTACAGCTGTTTGTACAGATGCCATTGTACAAGCTCTGAATTGCTAAGATTAAAGCTATAGCCAGTTGAAAAAATAAGAAGAAACTGTATCTAGTGTTTCTTTCATGTTTTAATTTGTCTGTCTAATTAAAAAAAAATCCTATGCTGTTCTTGCTACTCCTTGTAAAAGTTATCTTCCTATTCCTCTACTTCACCTGATTTTCCTCCAAGGCTTTGCAGGTGTCATGAAGTAGTGTAATGTCTCTGTTCAGATACCTGAGGTGTCCTATGAACAGACTGTGAGCAAACAAAAATGTTGGAGATGTATCAACTATTCCAAATTTTTACAAAAAATTACCTTCCAGTACAGGATATCATATGGGGGATTTTTAAGGTTTATGATGAGGTACAGATTTGTATCTTCTAAAGGAAGTTAATGAGCTTCCTGTTTTCCTCTGGAAAAGCAGACAATTTTTGGGGCACAGATGGATCATGATGAGAGTTTTGAATTAATGTCAGAATAGAAAACAATAAATAGATACAATACACGGTATAATGTATTTATATATGTATATATGTAATAACGGTTTTGGCATGTTTGTTGTTGTGCTGGGTTTCTCCATCCGTGTTTAAGGGACACAGCAGCACTTCTCTGAGTCACATCTCGTTGCTGGACATTTGAAGGAATGGGATAGTGTCTGGATTGGCCTTTGATAAGCATTGATTTCAGTAGCTTGCTCTTTGGAAACGGCTTTACAGACAGCCCCTTGCACCTGGTAAGGGGTTTCCCATGTCATAAGCAGGTTTTTCTGGCTTAAGTCTTGGTCCATGAGCTGCAAGGAATCACTCCTTGAAGAAAAACATTGCCTCTTTGAAAGCAAGTTTCTGCGAGCAAATCACTGTTTGAAAGTATTTGTTGTGTCATGTTTTAAATAGTTGTGGCCAGCACATCACTTGTGATGAGATAACTGGATCACTATCACCAGTTAAACATGACCTAACGGTCCTGACAGGGGACTTGCACCACTCTT
>NW_008237222.1:11609914-11611794 GCF_000691975.1 Corvus brachyrhynchos
TACGCTGCTGTCTGAAATACATTTGCATCTGGCCCAGATACACTGGTACACCACAGCTCATGAGCAATCACAAGGGTGAGGCAGATCTTTTCATGGGATCATCAGCACTATTGGGTCCAGGTGCCATCTGGGCCTCTTCAGAGAGCAAAAACCTGCTGCCTGCCAAAAGCTGTGAAGTTGTAGTAAGGAAAAGACCATCCTTAACTTTCCTAGTCTTTTATTCTCTTCCTTAGTCATTGGCCCATCTGGCACAGGAAAGGAGCTCTCTCCTTGAACCCTCCTCTCACTCAGGGTGGTGGAGTTCTCACTGAAATATGAATCATCCAATTTATGTGCTCACCCTTCCCTTCCTCCAAGTATTTCCGTGAGGAACTCCTGACCTTGCCTGCATGCTTGCAGGAAGACAGTGCTCCTTGGGATAAAATGCATAGCAAATTTAAATAATTTTAAAATTGGAGTTAATGATCGTAGGGATTTTTTTGCCAAGCTCATCATGTTCTGTTTCACATGCAAATCTCTCCTCTCATTTGATGAAAATCACCAGTTCCTTTAAGCTTCTTTTTAAGTAGGTATTTTCTCTCATTTCCTGTAAATAAGCCATACCTGACCACAGTTCCTTGTTATTACTAATGAAACATAATCATGATCATAGTAATAACCATCTCCTTCATTTACACAGCACCACTAGCCAAGCCTCCCAACCAGCCAGGGAAGGAATTAGGTCTTCTCATTAGGAGTCTAACGAACTGAGGGCGTGACAGGACACAGCATAATAACTATAATATCACCAGCCTGGAAAGTGAATAGGTAAGCAGTGTATGGTGATTAGTTCTGGAGAGCTCATCAAGAGGCATTTTTCAGGTTCTGCCTAGGAAAAGAAAGAGGCCATTGAAAAACATTGTCTGGCATCCTTTTGTCTGGGCCTTCAATACAGAGAGTAGCTAAATGGCCAGCACCCCTGAATTTCAGCTTTTCAAACTGTTTTCAGGCTGCCTGTTTGGGTGATCAAAGAACACAGCCGCTGCTCCGGCAGGTGAATTCAAGAGATGTGAGACAATTCTATTTATTTGTTTGGATTTTTACTAGTGCCCAGGTAGGCTCAGTGTCCAGACATGAGAGTGCAGAGGTTTTGTTCAGTGAATATGGATGCTTCTCTCTGCTTTCATTCCCTCCTCTGCTCAGGGTGACCTCTTTGTTTCTACATGACACCTTGTGTACTCTTATGTTGTTCAGTGATTACATTGCAGGCTTTACACAAACAGCCTAACCTTTATTACCATCATTAAAAAGAAATTCCCATGCTGTTTTCTGCAATCCTTTAAGGCTATTTGCAAATTAAAGTCAGAGGAGAATGCAACAGGCTGCTTGCTCAGCAGCCTTAGTGGTGGGAAGCAAAGTGGAGGCCTCCTCTGCCCTGCCTGTGCATCCTCTGTATAAAGATATTTGCCTGGGGTGTCAGGCTGGGAGCCAGTCCACTTCCAGATTTCCATGGGGTCTGTGTCTCCTCCATCTCTGCTTTGGCAGCTCTGGTGGTGCTGCTTCATGCCCTCTGGGCACATGTACCCGTGGGACAGGAGCTATGGAGACAATTAAGAATGACACGGTAAATGAATAATGGGAATATGCTGCACCAAGGTTGGGGCCAGCTTCCCTTCTCTTCTTCAAAAGGGACATTTCCTACCACCCATTGAAATAACTGCAGCACTTCTGTCTTTCTTCCTCAGAGTCACCCCTTACCTCTCTGTTCTTCCCGTGCCTTCCTGAACCCATCCCTTTCCTAGAATTGCTGGCTCCCAGTTTTGCTCCCTGTCAGCATATTGCCTGTCTGCACATTTTTCTCTAGCTAGAGCCAAACTTATTATTCAATCAAAACTCAGCAG
>NW_008237222.1:11611817-11643344 GCF_000691975.1 Corvus brachyrhynchos
ATTTTGTTGAATTATTTTAAACTCACTGGGGCAAAAGCTTTGCCTTCCTATTCAACATTGAGATACCATGCATATTGATTGTGGCTGAGAGAGAATAAATGAATACATTCATATTGATTGCATTTGTTCTTACTCACTATTAGACTCACTACAGGGCCCTGCTAGATTTATGGTTTCCTTTTATGTCTATTAGCAATAAATCCTTTTTTTTTCTCCTTCTCCTCTTTCTTTAAGTAAGCTCATGTTCTGCAGAATGAATTTGAATGAAAAGAGCGGATTGTACAATGACTTGTAGGAAAGTTTGTTGAGCTGCCTTTAATTTCCCACTCATTTTGAAAAATCTCTTCTTGTCACATGTGAAATCCAAACATTCTTCCCACATGCAGTTCAGATGCTCTGGGTCCCCCAGACAAAAGTTTTGTGCACCAGTGTGCTTTTTCTAATGAGCATGCAATTTCTTTCCTAATATAATTATGACAGATATTACGACTGGGGACCAGACATGCAGAGCAATGTTACTCTTCCAACCTGGGAAACCACAGAAAATTTGCATAATTCCAGGTATATATTGGAAAATTCAGAATTTTAAGCAATATGAGCTTGCTTATTATTTTCTTTTCCAGGGCTGTATTCCATATCACATCTTTACCGTAGGGAATGCCATTGTGAAGCTTAGGCATACTGTGCAGACTTAATTTCCAGCCCTTTGGAGAGTGAGATTTTGGTTCATGAGCAGTAATTGAACAATCCAAGTGTATTGTACCTGTACTGCAGTATTAGATTGATGGCATAGAGCTCTGAGCCCTAAGCAAGGCTGACACTTCTGTCTGTCAGCCACACACAACAGATTTGAACAGAATTGGCAAACTGCAGAGAAGCAGAAAAGGGTGAGAAATGTGCCCTCCTAAAGCAGAAAGGAGGCAGATGGAGTGACACCAAAAATAGAATGAAAGAGCTACAGTCTGTGGGACAGAGCAATGGCTCTGGAGAAAGAAACAGAAATATTACAGGGTGTAAATACTGATGGATGTACACAAGTGAAAAAAAAAAATGAAGTGGAATGGACAAGGTGAAGAGAAAGTTCATACCCAGTATCATGCAGAAAATATCTTGCTGTTGACATCTGCTAGGCTCAGGAGGAGTCTCCCACAGAAAGATGGTGAAATCCCCTCGCTCAACACATTTAAAAATAGACTAAACAAACCTCAGTGATCCAGACTCTCACCCCCTTACTCACATGGGCTGTAACTCCCTCCAGCAGTCAGTCTTCCAAAGCCTGGGAACACTTGCAGAATGAGAGGATCTGAGCTGGATGCAAAAAATCCAGTCCTGGGCATCACAGCTGGCATGGATTCGATGAAGTATCAGCTCTTTTTGTGATCACAGCACTGCCTGGGCACATTGGCTGGGTGTAGCCCTTCCTGCACAGGCATGAACTCTAGAAAAAGAGTTAAAGCAAAGCTTGTATTAAAAGGCTTTGCAGGGTCAGGACTTGGAGGCTGCACACAGCAAAATACAGGAATGCTGTGTCTCTATTCAGCTCAGCTCTGACAAACTTTCCTCCCCACACAGCTCTGAGTGATGGCAGTATCTCTATGATCTTCAAGAGGAAGTTACCATTTGCTGATAAACATCTCCTCTCAAAATGTGCTTAGAGAAAAGACACATTCTTTTGTATACATTTAATTACAGGAGAACAGATTTTGTCCAAATAATTAGGTAATTTAAACTGTGCAGTCTTTCTCAGAGAACTATATTTAACCTTCATTTGAATTTAATTTACACATCACAGTGCCCCTAAAGCAGTTCTGTAAGCCAAAACACTGATCAAATATTTTTTAAATGTCAAATGTTACTTAGTTGTGGATAGCGCTGAATTTGTTTTTAGAGATAACTTCTTTTGATCTGCTGCTATTTTTCGTCTTTCCCATTGTCATGTTCCTCTTCATCAGATGTTTAATCCATACAACACCAGAATTTGTCGACAACTGAAGAATTCAAAGGAGATATGTGGTGGAGCCCTTCAAAAGTTTCATAGTATTAAAACAAGATACAGATTAGTGTCTTGTCACTACAGCAGTTGGAAGGAAAAGAAAAAGGCATTTTTGAATTCAAGTATTATTAAAGGATTATAAAATATTTGCATGAAGTAAGAGGAGTTCTGTAAGAGATGATCTTACAGCACTGATATAAAACTGCATAGTTTTATTGGCTTTAATGCACCATGTGCCTATTCTGATTTACACAGCTCGGGATCTGGCTCTATATATCTAAATGTATCTTACACTGCAGGGACATAGATCATTTTTCTCCTGACTTGCTCTTTCCTATTGTCTTGGACCTGTAAATTATACATATTAGGTTCACAAGCAGTGCAGTAAAAGTAAACAGCAAGAGATGGAGTCTCACAGTTTGACTGAATTATAACACAAACTATGGTAGGTCTGACCTACATTAAACTAGTTCACTAGAACAAGATTTGCAGGAAGTGGCTTGTATTTTAAGGTTGCCTCTAAGGTTGATTCTTAGTTTAAAAAAAAAAAAAATAGGAATGATTCTAAATGATCACCAGTGTCTTATCAGTCTCTTTGGAATAAGCAAAAGCTGAGACAAGTCCACAGATCAGCCATAAAAACAACAGAGCTGGAAGACTTTTCCTGTAGCAGCATCTCCCACTGGGTGACAGCAGTTGAAAGTACTTACTATGATTATGATTAATTTCAATAGTGCTCGATTCACTTTAATACTTTTCTCCTTCTATCTCTGAATGCAGATAATTTTTCCCTGCAAGTAAATCCAGGGTGACAGTTTAATAGGCTCAGACATGCTTAGATCCAAAATGAGACTGTAATATTAATATGCTATTGACCAGTTATGGATTAAGCAAACTGAGGGCACACTTAAGTAAATGATTTCAGAGGGACAAGTTAATGTGCTAAGTGGTTCACAGGCAATGATTAAAAATATTTTTTATTTACTTGTAAATTAATAGGTTTCTTTAATTAATCTAATAAAGCCAGCCTATGGTAGGTTACAAATTTGGTGTGTGCTTTAACCAAAGATGACGACTTGCTGAATCTGGAAACCCCAGTGTTGCTTACAAAGGAAAGGAATCAGTCACAGATAAAGCCAGCCTTGCAGATGGCCAGAGCTTCCAACAGGCCATCTCCTACAAGTATCATTGTATTATTCATTGTGTGAATCTAAAAATTAAAAAGTCAACATAGTCAAAATCCTATCTATGAATTTAAGATTAATCTAAGTGTCTTTGGGGATTGTTAGTACCTAGACACAACTGTATCTGGTGAAATGAGCTTTTTTTCCTCCATCAGACTTGCATCTTTCAAATCCAATTGAAAATGTAATTAAAAAAATTGACTGCAACAAAATTTTTGCAAGAGAAGCAGCCAATATGCCAAGAAGTGTTAAAGCCTTGCAGAAGGAAAAGAGGCTATGGGATGATGAAATCAGCTAAAAACTTTGCACGAGTTTGATTTGCCCAGAAGATGTTTGGAATAATATGGTTATCTGAGATATATTAATAGCTCACCACCGCCAGCTTTATGCTGGAGAGATTAATTTAAAAGATAGTGCCTCATTAATAGTCTTATGGTGGTTTGTATTGCAAAAGCACTGAGAGACTCCATCTGTTGAATATTTTACGTGTCAACATGGGATCATCCTGGCCCCAGAGCCATATAAACTCAGAAAATGGCTCTGTTTGTGCCCATACCTGGGTGGTGATCAGGGAGTCACACAACGCTCAGAGACCACTGCTCTGAATTTGCAGTAGATGATGGAGTGACCAAAGTTTGTGGTCTCTCCCTGAACTCTGTGTGGCATGTTCACCTCAACAAGCCCAACTGCAATTCCTCTGGTGGAAAGCTGCACTATTTCCAGAACAAAGGTAGAGCTAGCCAACCTGACTTCATCAAATCCCACCCTGGTGATTACCTTCGCTTTAGCAAATCAAACCAGCAGGATTTGTTATCTTTTGACCCCTTTTCTCCCCATCCTATCATGTAATCATTCCCACTTTAATGGTGTTGTCTCATCTGAGAGGGCAGCCATTGTACAATTCTGAAAATCAGAAGCTCTTTGGTTTAACCACTTCAAGGCCCAACAAAAGGAAAAAACAGGGGCCAAAGATTTCACCTCCTTCATCTCTCTGCTTTTATGTTCTTATCCTAAGTACTGCAAGATTGGAACTTTTCTCTCTGGTTTTCCCAGCAGTTTTGACACACCTATTCCCAGGTGGGAGATGCTTGTTTTGACTGTCCCAGCTGTTCCTCAGTGAACCACATGAGTTAAGGAAAATGAGTATCTTCCCCCAACTTGCTGTGGGAGAGTCAGTATCAGCAATGTAAGTCCAGCACATTTCTACTTCCCTGGCAGAAGCTGCCACATCCTCAGCGACCTGGCAGCCATGAGGAGTGTCTGACAGAAGGATGCACTGGTGTGTAAAATGCAGATTAGCTGCAGGAGGGAAAGACAAGAAGGAGAAATGGATGTTTGCCTTAGGTCTCCATGTTAGAAGCTCTTGCAGAACCAAGCTCTAGCTATTCTTTACACTCATCCCTCTTGCCCCAGGAACATTTGCTTTGGAAAGCTTTCAAAGTTTTCCTTCCAAGCTAGTTTGGGAAAAAAATATTGCTACCAGAGTTGAGACAAACTTTTTGGATTCATTCCATTCACCATGTATGTGGATGTGTCTGTGTGTGTTTGTGTGGTAGGCGGGGAGGGAGGAGAGGGAAGTACTTTTAACTTGCCGATGGGTTTTCCAGTGGGTGGAAAAGGCATTTGAAATCCATGGAGCCAGGTTGGGTTACAACTGCTGAGGATTTGGGGCAGGCAGCTGCAATGCTGTGCAGGGCTGTGGTTTAGAGAAACCTGAACGGAGCTGTACAGAAGGAAGAGCTGAAAGAGATGTTTGGTAGCCGGACCCATTTCTTTCATGTGTGAAGGACAGATGTGCAGCTGCAAGGAGCAATGCCTGGATGCCTGCAAAGTCATCGGATATGTGCAGTTACTCTCTCTTTTGTGGGTCAGATCAGAGTGATTGCCTTCTCTGAATGTTTGCGGTGAGTGTTATCTGAGGCGTGTCTGCTCCTTTGCATTTGCAGCTGAGGGTGGCAAATAAAATGGCGAAATATTGCTGTAGGCAGTTCTGTCACCAAGTCTGGATTGAGGAAGCCTGTGAGAGGCCTTGAAAAGCCACTCTTCTGAAGCAGACCACAGGTAGAGGAGGTTTGCTTCAGGCAGACTTTGCAAGTGTGCCTTCCCTTTCAGAAAAAGAAAAAAGAACCACAGTATGTTATTTCCTTCATGTCTGAAATAAGCTGAAATATGGAGCTTTGCAATCCTGTGTGTAAAAACAGGGCTACAGTGAAAAGGGATTATCATTAAAGTTAGTTTCATGGTAGTGATTCTTCAAGTCTTTTACTTCAAATGCCTCCCGAATGCATTAAGGTTGAAAGGCGTCACTTGATTGCCCGAAGCATGGAAGTCAATAAATCAGTGGCATGCAAAAGACTCATGAAGGGGAGACAACTCTTATTTCAAGTTTTCTGGAATGGAGAAAATTCTGGATTAGAGCCCTAATGCCTGCTGTGGGACTTTAGCTGAAAACTGTGTTAAATATCATTTCTCATTCCTTGTCATCCCATTCACCTCTCCTGAAACCATGATGGTATAATGGGGAGAGAGAAAAGGTGAGACTGCAGGTTTTGTTCACAGCTCTGCTACTGACGTACTTGTGGATTTCAAAAAATCTCTCCACCTAAGAGAATCTTTCCTTAGAATTGGTATCTTTGTAAGACAGGGCTTTTTAGTGTGACATTTATCTAGCATAATTTTGCATAACTATTCTTAGAAACATCACATTTCTTAGAATAAGTATGCTTCATTAAATATATCATGAAGCTTACTATTGTCTATAAAAGAAGTATGCAGACAATGAAAGCTGCAAATCCGGTGTAATTTACTTCAGGTGATGATTTGGCCTTAACCATAAACCCTATATCCTTTGTTCAAATTTGGTCAAAAAGAAAAGACATGGCTTGTCCAGCACCATCTGACATGGAAAGTCTCTCAGTTCCTCATCAGCTCAGGAATCCAGGCTTTAGTAATGTCTGGGATTTGATTATGTTCACTTGACTTGTTTCTGAGAGGAGCTGGTAATCTTAGTTTTGCTTCAGTTACTGGTTTCTAAGGCTATGAAAGGTCAGGATAAACCATCCATAAATGCAGCAGCGATTAAAACCTCACTTAGCTTATTGCACAGTATATAATTGTTCATCCTATGTCACATAATAAAATCTGATGGAGGTAACTGCCTGGTGATCCTTTCATTTAAAGGAACAGTTATGCACTACACCTACTGCTACCTACATGCACATCAGTGCTGTTTCTGTTAACATAATAGCTGTGCATTAAAACAGGGGATATATTAACCTGAATGCTGTCACGGTCTGTCACTCTGCTATTGCTAACTTTGTCTTATAGCTCTCATCAGGACAAAATAGTCTGTCTGATGATGATATCCTTAAAGATGGCTGATGACACTGCCTTTGTGGCTTACAGGTTCTCCGATTTGTGAGCAAAGCTGAGAAATGTCATCCAAGCATTTAGAGCTCCCATTTCCCTAACAGCTCAGCTGTCAATTACTGCCAAAAAAAAGGAGCCAATTTTCCAAAGAGCTCCATATAGAGAATGTTCCTGACGTAACACTGGCTTGAAAATGTGGCTATGGTAATTGCGTTAGGAGCCATGCTGAATGGATTTAGAAAAGCTGGGTGTGCCCAGAGCACTGTTAAAAGTCTGCCACTGTCATACTCCAGTGCTATCCCCTCTAAAGCAGGTGTCACTACTGTACAATTCATGGCCTCTCCACACCCTGTGTGCTTCCATTAAAACCTGGCACTGCATTTGCTCTCCACACACCGTCTGGAACCGCCTGCCCTCTCCCAGGTCAGCTGGAATCCAGCTTCCCTAAGCCTCGAATTGCTATACAGATTATCACAGCCATAATTTCTCTTCTCTTTGTGTCTTTAGCAAGAGAGTCTGCAAATACAGAAGCTAAATGCTGCAGAAAGAAATCTGCTTCTTTTGTTCCCTGGACGCCTGACTTAAGTCTGCCACTCTGCCAAAGCCATGTTACCAGCATGGCAGCTGATAAATACAGAACAGGCTGCTTTTCTCTCCTCACTGTACATACCCTGGACCTGTTAATGTGTGCTTTGCTGCTGAGGGCCCTCTCTTTAAATAAATTCTCTTTAATAGTCAGAGCTAATGTGGCTGCTACTATGTGCCCACCTTTTAAAAGTTCATTCCCACTGCTTACTTTGCAGTCACCACTTGTGGTGCCAAAAACCACAGGGAAGGGTACACCAGGGAAAGGAAGCCAAAAGGGAAGCTGCCAGCACTGCCAAAGCAGCTCTCAGCCAGCAGAAAAACTGCTCTCCTTGCTGGAGTTTGGAGCAGGGAAGCTGCTGTGTCAAACCCTATCTTATGATGTTAGTAAGTGGCTGATGACTTGTAGGGCAGGGGAGTTTTGCGTCTAAATTCTGGCTTGGTTTTCTTTAAGCACTGTCCTCTTCAGAGTTACGTGTTATTCAGTATTGCCATGGAGATATTTGCCTAGAGCCCCCTCTCCTCCCTCCTCACAGGTGTGTACCAAGCCTCATAATCTGTGTAGTCTGGAAGAAGACCTTTTGTCACCCTCAGTCAAACCCGATGAACCAGAAGATCTCTAACTAAACAGCTCAGAACCCAAGACACACTAAAAGAGTGTAAATGTTCATGCAAAGTCTTTTGTAGGTTATTTCTGCTATAATCCAGTGTATATAAGTACTGACACCTTCGCCAAGAGGATGGTATCTACCTCCTACCTGTGCCTAGCAGGAGTTATGAAAACACAGCCTTCTCAGTTCCAAAATCCCCTACCCTGCAGGCCTTAGTTCAACGAAACATTCTCAAAACACACCTACCACTCTGCTACAGAAACCTGACAATTCAAAAACACCTTTTGCATAATATGCTGAAGCTAGGAAACTTTGCAGGAGGGTAGGAAACAGTTATGGGGCTCCTTGAAGAGCAAGCAAAGGAAAGTACAACTCTGGGCAAGTGAGTAAGGCTGTCATAAGGGAGAGCAAAGACTTCTGCCTTGGTCCTAGTTTCTAGAAAATTTAGGCAGCAGGAGCTGGAAGTCAGCTCCCCCTCTGCTTGCCCTAGCCCCAGGTGCTGAGCTTGGGTTTCCTCTGGCTTATCATCCCGTGCCATGGCTTAATCACAGGGCAGGAAATGTTTTGAGACATCCATTCTGCATCCTGTACACTTAAATTCCTGACTTGGACATTTAAACAGGAGGAGGATTAAAGGATTTAAGACACAGAGATATCCAAACCTCAGCTCTGGGCAAGGTCTTTCTGCCTGTGAGAAATGTAATGCCTTGCACACACCACAGCTGACCTGGCTAATGTTTTCCCATGAATCCTGTTTCTCAGGGCATTTTATCATGAAGCCCAGGTTCCTACCTTAGGTAACCCAGAGTTACTGTTTCATGCTCTCTCTTTGCCTTCAATACCTCTTGATGAGTGCTGAGGTGAACAGCAGCTGTGCACAGAGCATGGGGGCAGCAGCTACAACTGTTATAAAAGGGTAGCTCAGGTGAGTGGCCGATGGCAAAGAGCAGCAGAGCATCTTTGAACTACAGCTGGAGCCTGAAGGAAACGCAGACCTGGACTGGAAACAAAACCTGCAGTGGTGAACACACCACAGGAAAAGAACCTGCAAGATCTAATTAAGGCTTAGGGGCCACAGAGAGATTCGAAGGAAGAATGGGCATCTGGGTCAGGGCATGTCAAAAAGAAAGAAGATCAAGGAAATCATCAATTATCAAGAAGAAGCCTTGGCTCATTACATCAATTGTAACTGTAGAATTTAAACATCCCTCTCCTTTACAAAAACAATGTGGAAAACAGATCAGAAAGCCTAATATTTTGGCAGCACCTGCCATCCTATGAAGAGGCAGATGCTTCCAAAATATCAGCCTCTTATCCTCTTTCTTTTGTTATTCTGATGGATTGAATTAAATCTGGGGTTTAACACAGGGTGCCTGTGCCAGGCTTCTCTGCTGACCATTTCATACAGCCTGGGTTTGCAATCGCATTTTATACCAAACTCCTTATTGCATAACCTGGCAAATGTCCTTTCCTTCCACAACTGAGCTAAATGACGTGGATGAACAACAATTCTGAAGTTCAAAATTGACATGAGCAAAAGAGATTGGCAGAATGTACAGAACTGGCAGCAAACAACCTTTTCTACCCCAAACCCTCCCCAACACAGTGTGTGGTGAGTTCAGTGTGAGCATGGGTGAGCCTCTTTGTTTGGGGATGTGTCCTTGTATGACTGACCTGAAGCTGAACAAGGAGCCCAGTCAGGGCTGATGTTGGACAGAGGTTCCCCAGACTGCCTGAGCTGGGCTCCTCCTGTGCTTGCTTCCCAGACTTGAAAAGGATGCTGAAAACATAACTTTTCAAAGTAATCTGATTGCTGAAAGTGTGAGTTAGAATCTTCTCAAGTCCATGTCTTTAAACATTTAATATCAGGTTTTATTTATATGATGTACAGCTGAAGAGACCTTTTTTTCCTCCTGCAAATGGGGACTCAGCTGGAGTAGGTGAACAGGCTATAGTGCAATAGTTAACCTAAAATACTCTTTTCTGTTGAGCTGGGCTACACCCCCAGAATAGCCTTTTATGCAATTCAGAAATTTCCTGATGTTTGAATTTGCCGTGAAAGAACCTGGAAGGGGAATCGTGGGGGGCGGGGGTGGGCACCACTCTAATGAAAAAAAAAAAGTCATTATTTTCTGTTGTTCTACAAAGAATAAAAAATTCCTTGTCCCTTTTAGGTACAGAAGAAATCCCATATACCTAATCTGAGACACTGTGGTATCATTTGAAACAGTGGATACTGAAGCAGACGTAATATTTGCACTAGGCTGTGAAATAAATAGGCATTCGAAACTGTGTTAGGATGTGAATTTCCATAGTGCCTTGAGGGATGTAATTTTTGCATTATGTGAACAGTTTGGATGAGAAGACCACGCAGTGAAGCTGAACAGCTGTATCCTGCCCACACATTGTGAAGTGAGGGAGAGGCTGGGAGCCCGAGGGAATCCTTATAAGACACCGTGTCCCTGAAGTTTTCCAGCAAAGAAGTTGTGCGGAGTTGTGCTGTCTAGAAATGAGCTTGTGGGACTCTTCCCCCTCCCTGCACCACACAATGTAGCATAAACATCAGCTTCTGTCTACATGCATTTGTTTATTTATATTGACATAAAATACCACCTGCTGCTTTGAAGTCCTGGGAGTGATGGGTTTCACGCCTATTTCATATCGAGCTTAGGTTTTACTGCCAAAGGTGTGACACCAGGCCAGGAGGCAGCAACAGGTTGATGGAGCTGTGCACTGGCACCTCCTGTCCCTCCTTAGGTGAGCTGAGGGGCTGGTGGGGAGCCAGGTCCCTGAGCCCTGCTCTATCAAACTCTACTGCCTTTTCTTCTTAGTGAAGAGTGTAGGAGCCTCATGAAAAGGGAAGCAAAGTTTTAGCAATTCTGGTACTTCTTAGGGCTTAGGATAGATTTGTCACTGTGCATCTGGCAGCTGATTTGGTTTCAGACTCTGAGCAGACCACAGTGCACTCCTTGTGTGCTGTTTGTGTAATTGGAGGACCATTTTTAAACTAGGTGATAGATAAGCTTCCTGCCACTTGCAAAGGCTACTTCTTTGTGGAAGAAACAACCACAAAAACAAAAACAACAAAAGACAAGATTCACTGAATTATTTAGAGTTGCCAAAGGTGTTGAGATAGGAACTAATTAAAAAAAAAACCTATCTGCAATGCAACGCCATAAAAGAATAATAAAATTCAAATCTCATTTGTTCCACTTCATGTTTCTCTTATGCATAAACCTCTATAAAAGGCAGCATCTGTGTTCACATTGTATGCTGAAAAGATACTACACAATGACTAATTCAATTGACATTTTTAACTGTTCATTGTACCATATATTTCCATTTACTAGATTCTTTAAGTCCTTTTAAGTGCATCATGTATGGAACAGGATAAAATAAGATAGAGCTGTTTACTTCCATAATGAGATTGGTGGTGGGAAATGACAGAGCATTGAACTGTCAATTTGAGCACCAGCCATACTTGCAGGATTTAAAATAGTATTTGAAGCTTTTCTACCAGTCAGTGACTGTATTTATGCTGTGCTAGTTATGTGGATTTGTGTTGCAAAGGAAAGCATGATGGAGTATTATTTCATTTGAACCAACAATTCAGAGATCACTCATCTGTTATGATTTGAAAGGAGATACATAATAACATCAACAATGCCCACAACTAATAATAACATATTTAGCTTCAGTGACGAAACAGAGCTTTTCTTTTAATTTTCAGCTGGAGGTGCTCAAGGATGGTTTTAATATGCCAAGATGCTTATCAGATGCAAATAAGAGTTCTGGGTTCTTTTTTCACTGTTGGGTTTTTTTGGTGATGGTTTCTTGGATTTTTTTTTTTTTTTTTTGCTTATAGCTACAAGGCAATCTTTTCTTCTGACTGTTGTTCCACATGGCAAATTCACAATGAAATCAAGAGGAATGATTGGTTTTTAGATCTAGTGCAGAACTGGCTACAAGCATACGAATGAAGCTGGAGAACAAAGTCACCTGAGCTCTCTTACAAGGGTGAGATGCAAACACATAAAGCTCAGAAGTGGCCTCACTGTCCCCTTTTCTCTTTCTCTGTTGCCCCTAGGCAAAAGGAGGAAAAACTTCCAGCAGTACCTGCAGCTCGGTGCCAGCCCAGCTTTTGCAGACCAGTGTGCCAGCACAGAAAGAAAGGTTTTCAAAGAAACCTTTTGTCACCTTTAGAAGAAGAAGAGGATTTATAGTAAATGAAGTGAATTCATGGGCAGAAAAAAGAAGCTGAACCTTATTTTGTGGCGAAAATAAAAGTGATTTTTTTTTTGGTTTATATTTACTTCTTTTCACTTACTAATGAGGGCATCTTTCCCAGCCGCTGTGTTTTGAAAAGCCTTTTCTATTCTCCCAAAACAGGGACAGGTTTAGAAAACAAACAAGCAACCCAGAAAGTAAATTTGAAAGATGCTCACACTCCTCTGCTTAAACCTGAGGTGAGCAGTGTAAGTTTGGTGTGGAAATAAAAATACCCGGCGCGTCTCAGCAGTGCTGGGGAGGTGCTGGAGCACAGGGGAGGGAAGAGCTCGTGTCCTACCTATCCACCCATCGGTGCAGCGGGCAGCGGCCGAGGCAGCTTCCCACACAAGTGCCTTTGGGAACGCTTAACTCGCTCCCTGCTCCCTGCGAGGAGCCGCAGGTTGCAGCCAGAGCGCTGGTTTAGCGTGTGCCTGCTCCCAGGAGCTACGGGAAGAGCCAGCCCGGCTGCTCTCCGGCCCCTTGGAGAGGTCAGCGGGAGAAGAGTTGCGTGGTCTGCAAGGGACGGTGGCAGCAGCTGGCCCGGGGCACTTGCGGGCTCTGCTCCGCAGCAGCGCATCCAAAAACCAGCCTGGAGCCGGGTGGGAGAGAGGAGAGAACAGAATCCTGCGCACCGGCAGAGAGAGCTGAGCCCAGGTGCTGTGTCTCCACAGCATAGCACGGCTGCTGCCTGCCGGGGAAGCTGACCCCTCTGATCCTCATCACACCGGGGTCAGGACAGCCCTGCAGAGCTGATCTCACTGCTTCAGGTTCTGTGTCTCCAACATCGTGTCTCCAAGCAAACTCTGCTCGCTTCTCTTGGAGAATTGTTTGGCAGAGCTGTGACTGGATCTTTCTTAAGGACTTTGGGAACGACCTTACACTTTGCTGTCTGCCTGGCAGAACAGGTCTCTGCATCTATTACTGAACCTGAATCATATTAAACCTAATCTAGGTGATCCTACTAGCCTTTTCTGGCCCTAGAACCTGTGACATGTATTAATCTCTGCTAGATAAAATAATATTTTCTGGACTAATATATTAATGACTCTTTCTTTAAATATTTTAATACCTAAAACTGGTGGTCTCTGTCACTTTCATTTCATCTTTCCCAGAATAAAAAAAAAAGGTATATATTCAATCTACACAGAAAACCACTCTTAGGAATTTTTCTCTCTCCCGCTTTTTCCTCCACCCTCCTGGGACTCACCAGCTCATCTGGCCGTGATTTTTGATAGCTGTTGGATTCTATTAGCTAGCACTGCAGGCCTTTGAACCTCTGTGTGCATAAAGTAGCTTCGCAGGCACTTACTTTAGTTCTCATGATTATTTTTGGGAGAAGGTGAATCGCTCCTTCTCAAAGACGCAGCTGTTGGCCAAAGCATATTCCATTAAATTTACTTAGCACTAAGCCATTACTACTGTTCTTGGCAAGCCTCTTTCCTTCTAAATCAATTATATTTGTCTTGTACAGTGAAACCATGAGGAACGAACAAGCACATTTGCAATCCCCACCACCAGCGAAACCACCACAAAGTAAACACACATAAATGTACACACACAGAGGCACACATACACTGCTTCTTGCCAAAACAAAGGAAGCTGATCCGGAGTTGAATATGAAATCAGACTGAAAACAGTTTTACCTTCATTAATTCTGGCCCCTTGCTTACTGGGATTTGCCAGTCTCTGGCAGACTCAGATGCAGATGATCTGAAGATACTGGAAAAGCTAAACTCATGTTTCTAAAGTCCAGAAATAAGCTGGAAATAAAAAAAAAAAAACATCTGAAAACCTGTTTTTGTTGTGTTTCCAGTTTAGTTTTAGCAATGCTTAGAGAGCTGAATGACAGCCCAGGAATAAATAGTCCACATTTTGGGGTGCCTTTTTGATCTTCCCACTTCTGCAAATGATACACTGGCATCCCAGCCCAAGCTGATCAGAGGACAACAAACAATTCTTGAGGTTTTGAAACCTGTTTTCTTTCCACATTAGAGCAAAGAAAAATAAAATAGAGGTGATTTGGAGGAGGGCTGTGGATATGTCTGAGTGATCTGAAAGGATCAGATGAAGGAAGGAAAGTGGGTGGGAGGGAAGAGCACCTGGACCATGTTCTGCCCTACCAAGCGCATTTGGCCCCACATTTGGTCCTGGAGGAGGAACCCACACCCTGGCCTTCTGACAAGCACTCAGTCCACTCTGGACCCGACTGCTTTCCAAGGGATGCTTTGTTGGTAACTTTTCACCAGACATAATTACAGTTCCAGCAGTATGTGTGATGGATAACACTATAAAACTTTCTGAGCTTGCTACCTTTGGGGTTTTTTTTCTCTTTCTTCCTGTGTAATCCGCCCTTCTGCTGTCCTGAGTGATACAGTGTCAGGCAGAGCTCAGAGGTGATCTTTTTCAGAAGCCATTACAATGACACACCACTTACCAAAGGATGACAAGCGCTTTCATCTCACTCTTGTTCTTGGAAACATGGTGCTTCTCTTTTTTCCCCCTTTTAGTCAATCATAACTATCCTTGGGGTTGTGTACACTGAAACAGGATTCCAGATCTCAGCTTTTATGCTCATGCTAACAGCTAACACACAGTTATACATTGTTTACATATGTAATGAATGTTTTTTTTATGTTACATGAAATTACTTCAAATTACTTGTTACAAATTACTTCAGTAGGGCTGATTAAATATTGCTCTTCCTTCCAAGTTCTAATTCTTCTCCTGCTGATGGCCCAGCTGTGACTGAATGCTGCAGGTTCTGATTCCCTTAGACAGGAGAGAGCTTTGAACTCAGGTCCTCTACATTGCATTTAGCTGGTGTTTTAATCTGTAAGATAGAGAGCAAGAGGAGGATGGTACTTCTGTCTGGTCCCTACAGATAAATCCCTCTACCCCCAACAGCATACTGCCTTTTGTAGTCCTCCTTCTTCTTTGTCATCTGAATCTCCACATCCATTTTGGGATGAGGCCTAAGATGGTTAATAAGAAATGGGTAGGTGACTAAAATCTTAAACTGTTCCTTGTTTGCCACTATATATATATATTTTTTCTGTCCAGTTCCCCATCCATAGTGCACCAGCCTGGGCTTGGAGAGGAGAGGGACTGGTGGAAGACTCTCTCTGTCTAGGAAGCTGCATTTACCCTTCTCAGGAAGTGAAACAAAAAAAATAAGACCAAAAGAGTCTCATTGGCCTGTACCTGATTGTAACCTGCAAGCACAGCAATGGGGTTGACTGATTTCAAATCCAGTTACATGCCTTCCCAGCAATCTAGAAGACTGAAGAAAATATTATTAGTTACGAACAGAAATAGCAGCAGGCAGATTATCTTCTGACAAACAATGATTTCATGCTTTTTTGAAGCAAAAGAGAACAAAAAAAGAGAAGTGAAAGCAGGAGGGGGAAGAATAAAAATGCCAAGTTACATGGAACTGCTATAAATTAACAAACTAGTGATCAAAAGCATTAGTTACTGGCAGACTTGAGGAAGCCAGTAGAAGTAGCCACTGCTACTTAGATGCTAGAAAACTGTGCTTTAGGGAGCTGCATGGCAGCTAAGCTTTTCCAGATGTCAGGGAGTTCCCATGCTTGATGTTTGTGCAGAGCCACAGGGGTTGGTCACTTTTTTTGTCTCTCACCAGTTGGTGGCAGACAGACCGGGGTTTTACTGGAGCTGCCCCATGAGCTGATGTGGTGTGAGCCTGACATCCCAAGAAGGAAAAGGCCCCAGCACCAATCCTCTTGACAGAAGCAAACCAAACCAACACAGAGCCAGGCTTTGCACAAACATCAACCCTCTTCTGCCACACCTTGGCCTTAGGCTCAGGGGAGTTTGGGTTGGGCAGCTCACCAAGAGGGAAAAGGATGGCTGAGAAACACTTTAGAAAGCTGAAAGTTAAAACCTGACAGTGAAAGTCCTGTTATTCTTGCCTGACTTGTGGTTTGTGGATGGCTCAATGTCCAATCAAGCCCTTTTCACTCCAGCTCAAAATAGCACAGGCAAGTCTGCTAATAGTTTTGATAGCAACAATTTTCAAAGCCTCAGACACAATACAATCTGAGGGACTGATCCAGAGACAATGGAAGTGTTTCCCTGAATTGAATCTGAACCTAAAATGGCAGAGCCAGAAAGGGAAAAATAAACTCTACAGAAGTGAATAAAAATTAGCTTGACAATGAATTCTGGAGGCAGCTCAGTCTGGCTGTCTTTGTGCGTGGCTTTTCCCTGCCTTTGGCAATGTGGCACTGAGAGCACCAAGGCTGAACATTATTATGGGATGAGAGGCTTTCTCAAAGCTGCCCTGTTTCCTCATCAGAGGTGAACACCATCAGCAGCCCTGTGCTCTAGGCACATTCCCACCGCCCCGTAACAGTGACAGGTTTGAGTGAGATGGAGCCGTGCTCAGAGAGCAGAAATCTTTTTTGCACCCCTTGTAAAATTGCTGCCCCTTTGCCTGTCTGCTTGTTAATGGGTTTTTCCCCTGCCACCAGGAGCAGTGAGCAAACTTTGGGATTGCTGTATAACCCACATAGATTACCTGGTTATTTTTCCCACCAGGCTCAGAAAGTTGATTCATTTTAGATGGACTAAGGTTGATTCAAAGCCTGCTCAAATCTGTAATAAATCACTAAAATGAAAATATAATTTCACTTACAACAGTGACAAAATGCCCTTTGACATCTGTAGACAGGCCAAAATTCCACTTCAAGTACATAGGTGCTGAACCACAGTTAATAAGGAAATGTATTGATTAGCAGTTAAAAAAAAAAACCAAAAAACATCAAGGAGGATGAAAAAAGTTTTTTGTAAAAAAATTGAGCAGATGCTAATTGTTCCTGCATTTTATTTGTAGTCTTTATGCCGGATAATTTCCCTTACTTAGCACAAGAGAGAATACCAGTGCATTTTACAACTTGGAGAATTTAGTTTGAACATCATCAGCCTGGAAGCACCTGATTTTAGGATGGCATGGAAAACATTCAACACAGCTGTTACATTTCTGCAACTGCACTGTGAGACCTTTGAATGTTCTCTGCTCCCCACACAGAGCAGGTTTGCAATGTTGAAGGTGCACAGTTTGTGAGCAGGCTGGGGGAATGTGCATGTGAGTGTGTGTGAGGACACCTTTGTCCCATTTGCACTTCCATTTATGCAGCAGATGATGAGTCATATTATACAATTACACAGATAGAAAGTTATTTGATGTTTAATCTTGCCTAGACAAATGTTAGTTGCTTCCCAAGCAGTATTTTCTCCCTATCAGTATTTTCCTAATAGCTGTGGACTTTTAATTACTGATAATTAGTATTTACATGGAGCCTTTAGCAAACAATTCCTGAAGTACTTGTAGTAATTACATATGTAAATTGTTATGAAAGAAAAATGTTTGCAGCTTGACAAAAGCAAAGCTGGGGAAGTAGGCAGAAAGCAGAGGTCAAGTTTTGATGTTTAAAAAGGAGGCAGAGGTAGGACAAAGTTCCATGGTTTTCTACACTGTCAGGTAAAACAGAATCGATCAATCAGGAATTTTGGTGTGGGTTTTTTTTTTTTTTTAATAAGAACAGAAATGAGGACAAGTTCTCTTGATTCTGATTTATTGATACTGATAGAAAGAGATGAAAAATATGTATGTGATGCCTTTTCTTAGGTGCCCTTAGAGGTCCCTGTAAAGGGTTGAAGGAAATGTCTTGTTGAGACACTGGGCTCTGCGTGATACTGACAGAGAGCAGACAGGTTTATAAAATGAGACAGATGAAACAGAACGAAGGAATTTCTGCACATCTCTCAGTTAAGAATCCCTGAGCAATGCTGAGTCCCCGAAGTCCTTTCTCAGATTTTGGACAGGGCTGCATGTCAGAAATATCAATCACAGACACAGTTCAGATGGATAAAGGGAGATAACAGACTTACGGCACATGTGTGGAAAGGGATACAACCCTCTTTCTGTACTGACTGCACAATTCTTGCCTATCACATCTAGCTCTTTCTTCAGCCACAGCTCTGAGACTCACACCTGCAACAGCATCTGTGACCCCTAAATCTGTGCACGCCTCTCGAAGCTGTGATTGTTTCTGTTACTGAACCCTTCTGGGCTCACACAAGAAGGTTGATTTTTTTTCTTGTTAGAAAGGGAAATTAGGTTTCATTACTTATTACAGAGATAAAAGCTTAAGTTTTTTCTCCTTGTGAATGTTTTAGGAACCTGCTGAGCTTATCAGCTCTGTCGTCTGATGAGCACTCTGCAGTGACATGAAGAGTAGATGAATTAAAGGCTTTGTCTGCTGCTTGTTCTTACTCTCTCTTTTTACCATCCTAAAGGTCCACCAGGCACAAGCAAATAACAGTCCAGCTCAGGTCTCCCCAGCCACATTTGCCTTGTCAACAACTGCCCAGGAGCAACCCATATGAACCCCCCTAGATCATATATTCCATTAGTATGAATTATTAAAATGAAATATTTTACAAGTGGCTACAGACCTATTCTAAATTAATCCTTTTATTCCATTATGAGGCAATAAACCTTTACATTTCTGAGAGCTCTTGTCAGACATGCTGCTTCACTCAGGAATAAATATATTCAAAGGCTGGGAGGCTCTTCCTCTGTCCCACTCCATTCATATTAATCAGGCTGGCCAGCATGTAACTCTGCAGATAGCAATCATCAGATGTGCCTTCCCAGAGAAATTTGGTTTACAACTCCACAGGCAGCACAGATCACATTAGGCTCAGGCCCTGGTCTTCTCCAAGGAGGTCTAAGTGCTCTGGCAGAGCAAGCTGGATCCACAGCTGAAGTGCACATAACTTCACAGAAAATAATTTGTTGTTGCCTGATTGGTGCCTGTTACATCTGCAGTGGGAGCTGATTAATTCAAAAGGCATGACAGGCTTTCCAAACCTGTGATCAGAGGCAGGCTAATCTCTCTGGCAACAGCATAGCAGATTGGGACTGAGCACTGAGCTAAAGCTGTGCCTCTGGCTTCCCGATGCCATGGGATTGCTTTCTTCCATTTTTGTACTGGGATGGCCAGTATTGATTGCTGCTGTAAAGAACCAGAAAAGTGATGAACCTGCTCTATTTCATTTTATATCTATAGGTGAAATTTTTTCCAAACATTTTATGCAAGTATTCTTTGCTTTTGGGAAGCAGAGTAGCAACTTCCATGCAAGCAAACTCTTCCTAGAGTTAAAACAGGAAGATATGGATTTAGGAAAAAATCTGAGTGAGTAAATTCTAAACTGGGGCTTTTAAATACAGGTTTTCAGTGAAGTCTCATGTTGGGAGTGTTGAGTGTGCTGTGTGTGTGAATACTTGGTTGGAATGGAACTTAGCGGCAGGGTCCAGATTCATCAAGGATAAAGGGTCTCCCTCTCAACTCTTCAAAGCAGTTTTGCAAAATCAAAGGCTTTCAATTTTAAGTGAAGGCATATTATCCAGTTGCCCATACAGCTTTAACCTCATGCTCATTTTGAGATGATACATGCTTTCATTAAGACTATTTTATTCAGAAGAAAAAAATGTGGGAGCGCAGGAGTCTGACATTTCCTAATGTTTGAGTGCCATCTAAATTAGTCTTCTTTTGCACAGCTCTGAGTATATGCCACTGTATATAATTACTCCTGCTTTTTTAAGCAGTGGGAGACTATTCCTGGTAACAATGATCATATAGAAGTAAGGGCTGAACAATTCTTTTTCTCTGTTGAGTGCAAAGGAGGTGCAGGAAGACTGGACCATCAGTCTCCCCCTTTTCCTGAACTTTGAATCCTATCATCTCAGGACTAGGGTGAGACATCTTTATAGTTCTACTGCTGTGCACATCTAGATGTATCACAGCTTGGACAAAAGGAAGATTTGGGCACCTACTTCCTACTCAGGGGACTGTTAGGTTATATTGAGGGTTCCTGAGTTGCCCTAGGACTGTAACCCAAGCCATAACCAGGCCATATCATGTCACCTGGTGGGCTTTTGCTGATGACAGCACAGGTGTGAGTTGACTACAGTTGCTGCTGGAGTACATCTGCCTGCTTAACCATCTTCCTGCAGGCTGTGCTGTTCAGTTATTTCCCTCCTACCCACCTTGTGAGCTGCGTGTGTTGGGCAGGGAGAAGAGAGAAGAAACCTGGAAGTCTTATTTGCAGACCTGAGACAACAAGGGCATGGAAAGAGAAGACAAGACTTTAAATTTCTTCTTTCCATTTTTTTTTTTCCAGCCCTGGCAGTCAGACCTCACACCACTTGGTTCTGCCACTGGGACACAGAAGTGCACTTCGCCCGAAGCATTGTCTCCTGCTCTCCTGCTCTTTGTCACTGACACCACTACACACCTTGATGTAGCTTTATCTTTCTGCACCAGGGATCAGTACTGAGCCTTGGGCCAAGATTTCCAAAGTCAGCTAATGATAATGAGTGTCTTAATTTGGTAAAGTGTGGAGGAACAATAAAGGCAAACTCACCTCAGAAAATGCCGAGTAGAGTTTTACCCTTAGAAGACATGAAGGAGGAGCAACACGAGCACCTTGTCAATGTGCATCATGTCATCCTGATGTATAAGAAATTATTTTATTGATTTAAACCGAATAAATGTATTGGTCATTTTCACCCTTGTTCCAGCAATTATTTACTGCAGTTTGTCAGCTGCTAGCAAAATAAAAGCATATGTAAACACATAATGCACAGTGGCTTCTTGTCAGCCTGTCATCCTTGAATCACTGTTTATCGTACAGCCCTTTACCTTTCTGTGGCAAAAAAGAAAATGCTCCTGAACCTGACACCTTAAAAAAACAGCGCATGAAAAGATGGAGAACAAGTTCTCCATTCCCCTGAAGTGCACCTTAGACTCTTACTGACCTAATTTTTAGAGACTTTGATAGGTTTTTAATGTAGCAGCTGATGTCAAAAGAGAGTTTATAAAAAGTATTTTCATTAACAAGCTCTTAATTCTATTCCCTTTCAGCAGATCCCTGTTCTTAGGGCTCTCTTCATCATAAATTTTCTCCAGTCAGCCTACTCAGCTTCCAAGCAGTGACAGTATTTCTTTTTCTCAGATTAAAGTATTGATAATCAAATCAGCATTTAGATAATAGAGCCTTAATGTTCTGAGCAATTTTAGACAGCTGAGGCAAATTTTGCTATCACAAGCCGTGATTCCTTACAGTAGCAAATAATAGATCTGGGTTTGAATTAAAACGAGGCCTGTCTTTGGTGTGGGGTGGGAGTGCAGGCAGCCAGCTAATTGAAATCTCCTCCCATGGAAGGGAAACAAGTTTTTTTAACAAAGAGAATGTCATTAAAAAAAAAAAAGGAGCAAAAAACTGTGCCTGAGAGGGTGCTGGTTGTACATGCAATCATTTTCTATGAATGGTTTGTTTCTTGTCATATTTACACACAAGTGAAATTCAAACGTGTTAGTGATTGAAGAGTAATCAGCAGAGTAGTGCACCTCCTTTATACTGAGGCCCATAAATCTCACTATGTACCATTATTGGTGTAAATGGAACAGATGTATTGATTATTTGCACCTTTGTTCCGACTGGAATATTTACTGCAGTCCGCTGGCTGCCAGCAAAAAATATATGTGATGAGTTAAGATTACGGTTCCGTTCTACCTAGCAAGTGATTGCTTCTGTGGAAAACAGAAATAACCATCAGAGCAATAAACAGATTATTATGGATGAGTCAAAATTACATTTAACTCATTTTTACTAGCATGACTATAAAAAACTTCTTGGAGAAGAATTATTCCCCAATAGAACTATTTTATTCCTGATAAGACAGGCATTGCCAATTAGTGTTTACTAGGATATTTTTCCTCCTTAAAAACCACAACTGAGAAGTTCTGAGCTGGTGGGAGGCAGATTTAGTCTATGAAGATTAAGAGACGCTTAAATAACGTGCATTGAAGTAAATTTACCACAACTCCTTTTGCTAGCAGAAATACCACATATTTATATGTACCTCTGTGTACGTAATTATACATAAAAAATGAAAGTTTTATTTCTTTACCCATATGTGTATGCGTATCAATTATCAGTGTGCTTCTTATGTGATACACTGCATTTACATGACAATTGGAAGGAGAATGACTGCATAGCTGAAGGCTTCCTGACATCATATGAAAAATTGAACTTTCAACTTTAGGTTGGAGCAGAGGATCTTGCCTCTTCTACCAAGGGATAAATTGGGAAGATAAAGAGGTGAAGCAGTGCTAGAGCACTGTGGAGAAACTCTAATGATATTTTTCTAAGAGCATTGCTGCTTCTGTGAGTGTTGAGAGAGCAGGGGCAGGAGCAGATGACTATTTCTTCTTGGCTCTTGGAGCAGTGACCCCATGGCTGCTTTGCCACCTCCAGCACTGAGATACCCCCAGATCACTTGCCCTCTTCCTACAACCAGTACAGGTGCAAGAAACCTGTCAGTCTTTCATCTGTAGCAATTGTTTCTGGCATTTCCAACCCCTTACACAATTTCACAGAGACCAAGCATTTAAAACAAATCTGTTATTGCATACATACTTCACAACTCTCAATCCTAAATTTATCTTGAATGTTCTGAGTGATACCCTCAGACCTTCCAAGATCAGAAATAAAATTATAGGCAGAGGAGGTTCCTAACAGTGAAATATAACTGCTTGTACTTGGCCTTGGGAGGATGCATAAGGTGGTCATGTTCAGAACAGCAAGTGTTGTGTACAAAGAAAATCTGGCTGTGCTGCAGAAAAGTAGAAATAAATAAACAAGCTAATACCACAAAATCAAAACTGTTTTTCCAAATGAAGCCATAAATTTGTCAAGGTCTGGTTCTTGGGAAGAGAGATGCAGAGGATAAACGTATTCTCCATCTCACCCCAGTGAACTGGACCTTACGTGTAGCATTCCTATCTGTGTGCAAATAAGACAAACAAACTTGGCAAGTGCCTGGTCTCCAGCAGTACTTGTAGTGCTGATATTTTGAGACAGAGATTGGAAAATGACCTGGGTTTATCTACTCTGAATACTGGATCATAATTTCAACATGGATTTTGAAAGTCTCTAAAAGGGAGATGTCAAAGGAAAAGAGGATTAAAATGCACATTGATTTTGTCAAACAGCAGCTCATACCAGGCTAGTCAATGACTTTGTCTGTTAAAATAATATTGTAGATCTTTCCTATCTTGAATCAGGGAAGGATATTGGTTGCACCATCATGTGGGAACTATGGATTAATTAACAAGTTGTGGATTCATAGGGAAAAAAAAGAAATGGTAAGACCTGGCTTCCAGGGAGAGAGCAACAGAGAGGATTAAAGGGGAAATATAAGGCTGAAGAAGGGTCATTAGCAGAGTTCCTCAAGAATAAGATCTGCCACTAATTCTGCTCACTATTTTCATTAATGAGCTTGGCAGGACTATGAGGAAATTAACTAATATCAAACCAACTTACTGATGCCAAGGTGCTGGGAGGCACTGTTAGCGCAGAGAAGGAGTGAACTGGCACACAGAAAATGGACTGCCCTCAGAATTACATTCAAGGACTTGAAATCAAGGTCATGCATAAGGGAACAGTAATTCTGCTGCACATTAGGAGTTTGTAATTTGGAAATGACTGTGGGGCAAAAAAGAAGACTGCAGAATATTACCATAATGCTGCAGTAGGGTGGTCAAATTCACTCTCAAGGTATAAGGGCAGAAATGTTTCTAACGGTGAGAGGGAAGGATAAGCAGAGCTGAGCGAAGCCCTTGTGCATTGTCTGGTCACAAAAAGGAGAGATGATTTCTGACTGCTATAGGGACAGGGAAGAGCAGACAACATGGCTGGGAAAAGCAGCATCTGCTTCATAAGAGGAGACCAAAACACCTGGATTGTTTGTCTTAGTGACACAAAAAGTAGTGGTGGCTGACTTGCAGATGCATTTATGGGTTCAGCATGAGGACAGAAAACTTCATTTCAAGGTGAAGGAACTTCTTGGTATAAGCCACATGGGAACACACTTTGGGATCAGGAGACAGTATCTGACCAACTCAGCAAAGAGATTCTGAAAGAGCTTCTTGATTAAAGACAGAGAGAATACCTAAGGTTTTCAAAGGGTCACATGATGTGGAATACTTTGGGACTGCATCCCTGAGGATCCTTTCACTCTGGTGTGCCTGTCTTTCTGTGCTCTGCCAGGTCTGCGTATTAAAAAAACCCCCACATTGCTTTCCAGGAGTCATCCTTCAGGAGTATTTATATTTAGTGCCCCAAATCTAGAAAATACTTGCCTTGGAAATTAGTTTAAACAAAGAACTGGGTCTGCTTCTATGTTTTTCTGCAAAAAGATGGTCCTGAAAGACGAGCCTTGAAAACATATCTTGGACAGAGCAAGGAAGAAGTATTGTGCCTTTTCTCTGATCTCCTGTCATGTTCAGATTATTAGCAAAAGCAGTGAACACAGGCTACCTGAGTTAAATCTAATCCCTCTTCTCTGTTAAGAGAGAAGGGTATACCAGCTTTGAAACTCTTCTAACTACTCCAAAGACCATCCCTTTTGTTTTAAGCTGCCTTAAAATGGGGAATTCTGTTGAAAACACTTAATCTTTCCCCATGGAAGGCTGTTAAAATGGGATCTATGGACTCCATGAACAGTTGAAGCTATTTCTTTGCAGTTGTGTGCACATCAGAGATCAAATAAAAGGGATTCTTTCCACTGCCTCATAACTGTAAACTCTCTGGGCACCAGCATCTACCTTGGTTCTCTAGCAGCAACAGCTATGAATATTGCAATGTCTCTTTTTAGACATACATTGATGGGTTAACTTGGCTCAGTAAAAGGTAAAGGCTACATGCCGGTGTATATCTTTGGTGTAGTGTCCAGGAATAAAACCAGAAAAGTGCCAGGCACACAAAGAATGCCAGGATGCTGCTAAAACCACTTGTCCAAAGCAAACCAACTGTTAAGAACTGAGATAAAACCAGGCCCAAAAAGTAATAGAAATGTTATCTATTCCCTACCAGCCAGAAATCCCAATGTTCATGAGCTAACAATGTGAGAAATATAAACCACGTTATCAGTCACATTTAGAAGTTATTATGATCCTCTTTCCATCACTGTACAGACAGCCAAGTTCTGACAGCTCAGGCTAATGAGCAGACTGCATCACTCATCATAATTATACATCAGCCCTCAGTAAACAGAGATATGCTATAGGCGAGGCTGGTAGCAAAAGTCTATTAATGTTGCCTGACACTTCCTCTTGTTAGAGCCTGCGTTTGGATACTCACAACTCTGCCAGTGTTTAATCCTTCCTGGGGAAAATTCCCAGGCCCCAAGTTTCACATACAGAAAGTGTGAAAAAAAAAAAAAGGTCAGTTTAGAGCAGTTCAGCTTCCTCACTTACACTGAAGCCAGAGCTCTGCTGAGGGCAGGATGAGGGAGTGATGAGGTTATGAGATGAGGAAGGATCGAGGCCTGTCCCACAGTGTGTTGTGCTCCCTATTGCTGTCCCTGTCCCCCCATTTTTGTGCTATGAAGAAGGACTGTCAGTAGGGTGGATGTTTTCATGGTTAAACGTGGCTTTGAGATCCTAAGATGTAGAAGAATGCAGGGAAGGAGGGAATAACTAGGCTTAGAGGGGAAGGGATGTCTAGTTTTAGCAGTCCTCATGGCCAGGAGTGAGCCATGGCAGAGTCACAGTAATTCAGACATGGTGGGGCAGAGCTGGGTGGTTGTGCAGCCTCTCCTTACCCACCAGCAACACAGAGGAGCCCAGCCTGAGCACGGTGACTGAAATTATCAGAAAGGAGTTTGCTATGTTGGTTCAGGAAGCTCTTCTGCCAGCTTGTGTTGAAAGGACCAGAGCCTTCCAGTTAGAACTTCAAGCAAACCAAATGAGTGAAAACTCAGAGATGTGCAAGCTGTTACAAGCTTGCCCTGCATTTAATACTTTCTTTTCCCTTCTTATTTCAATCCTGAGCATAACTGTTCTACCATAATAAATGTTTGAATGATACTATAAATATTGATCTGGAAGTAAGCTGATAAAAATGAAGCATTGTTATGAGCATGTTGTGGGGGTTTCAGAGTGAATGTATTGACTGATGGGCTTCACAGATTCAAATTACTGATATTCACTGGTTAGTTTTCAGGGGTTTGTAATCATATCTTTGGAGCATAACAAATGGATGCATAAAAGAGTTCTAGGGGTAAAAATCACAAGGATACATTTGAACAAAACGCACAAGCCCATGTAGATTTTTTCAGAATCAGAGCTACATTTAGGAGAGACAATTACACAGCATGTCTGATCTCTGGACCATTGTGACTCTGTGATGAAAACTAGCTATATTTTAACTTTATTTGACCAAGTGCTCAGCAAGATTACCCTGAAAAGGGAAAAAAGTTTTATGGTCAGACAGCAAATAAAAAAGAGAAGCAAGAGTTTGAAGGAAAAAATGAAAAAAAAAAAAAACAGGGAAAAAGAGCTGATAATGTGCAGTGCTGGGAAAGATGGAAATAACTGAAAATGGGCCTGACCCAAACTCCTTGAGCACTTTCCTTGGAATTTATACTGAAAATAAGCAAAATAATTCTGTAGGGTTGTCTCCATCTGTCCTGACTGATCGTTTGTACAAAGAAAACAGGTATTAATTTGCTATTTCTATCAGCAGCAAATTGCAGGTTCAGTGTCTGAAAATGAAAAATCCTGGCTACAAAAAGCAAGATTGTGCTCAGCTGAAAATCATTGCAATAATGAATGCACTCTAACACATCTGTTACATCCTCTGGCTAAGAAAAATATAATTTATTATAAGTTGAATGTTCAATTTGGCCCACTCCTGTGACTTTCAAAGACCTGGACCATCTATTTAAAGGCACACAGTCCTCATTAAAAACATTCACTTCTCAAGACTTTTTGCTGAATGGTATCTATGTATCTGGGAGTTGCCATCAGTGCGTGTCCTTTGGTGTGGAGTGAGGAGGAGTAGTGTAAATTATCTACTTGGTCCTTTCTGTTTTTGAGTATTGTGCAGACATTATCTTGGATGGGAGAGACTTTGGAATTTCCCTGAAGCCAAGTTTTTATCAGTTTCATTGCTGAATAAAAATACTATTTCACAATAACAAAATGACTTCTGGACTTGAGGCTTACATCACAGTTCTGACAAACTGCAAGGACTGTGACAGGGCTGGATTTTTATTTGGGAGATATGACAGCGGCAATATTAACTCTGTTTTACCATTATCCTTTAATTGTGTGAGAACAATGCCCAGGGAGTGCTGCCTCACTCAGTACACAAACATAGTACATCTAAGCTCTATGCAAAGAACAGTCTCTGCCCCAAGTTTAAATAAACAAACCAGGTGCCAAGTAAGAAAAATGGGTGTTGCTTACAGAAAAAACCCCAGTGTTTCCCTAAGTGGTTGTGAATCCTCCAGCAGCTATTGCCACGCTGTGAGGGGCAGCCTGGATAGGTGTGTGTGTGTCTGGGCAGTCTCTCTGGATTCACCATGCACTTATCTCACCTCCAGGCTCTCTGTTTCTTTTTATTTCCTGCTATATTTGTTAATGAAGAGCAAGGACTCTCTGTCTGGTTCACTTTCTGGTGGAGATTACAGAGCCCTTGTCATGTCCCTTCTGTCCCCATTGAGAGACTGACCTCTTGCTAAGAATCCCGTCCCATTTTTGCCCTGCTCTCCTGCCAGCAAAGCATCAAAACATCTTCTGCATTATGGATATTTTAGGAAGTGCATTATTTATGTTTTATGATTTTTAATTAAATTTCAGCTAAAGCAGATAAAACATTTTTTCTTCTTGAAATTTTGGGAAAAACTATAAAAACATTATTGGAAAGACTCAGTCCCTTCTTCCAGCATCCTTCCCTGACTTTTGTATCTGGAAAGAGAACACCAACTTACCAGCTTGTGGATAAAGGTAACTTGGACTATATGTTGTCAGCATATGTGTAGCTTTACTTTTATCCATGCATCTCCATGGCAGGTCAGCACAGATTAGTTTCCTACAGAAGCCTGGAGAGATCCACGTTAATTGGATCATTGACACAAATGGTTCTTCTGTCTTGACAAAGCTCTCTGTGAATACATCAATGGCCGTCATGGAGGACAAAGATAAAGAATCTATGAGGTGTGACATATGCTGATGGATGTCTCAGAAATCTCCAGTGATCACATTTGAAAGCATATTTTCACCCAACACAATGTTTATAATTCACACAGTTTGTTTCCTGCTAAAATAATAACAATATAAAGTATAAATAATATAGTATTTGCAACAAGAACAAAAAGAAAAAAATAGCAAAAAAGAGAAAAGTTTGTGGATACAATTTATGAAAGGAGTAATCAGAATAAATTGGCAATGTTATGAAATCCTCATTATTTGGGATCTTGAAAACTAGATTAGTTAAAATATTAAACTCTTCCTGTTGGAAATGTGTCTGCCCTAGCAGAGAGTTGAACTACTTGACCGAAGAGGCTGTTTTGATCTCTACCTTCCACAGGTACACAAAAATAGCATAACTCATTTGTATCTTTTCTTTTCTTGATGAGCGTATTTGCTTTCCTTCAGCCACAGGAAGCCTAAATCAGGTGGTTTTCCTAACTTTTTAATTAACTATTGTGGAACTTGGAGGCAAACCAGCTCTAGCTGATATGAAAGGTAGAAACTGTAGCAAGGAAAAGAGGAAGATTAGCTATTTAAATGACAATAGAGAATGACAAAGAGGGATGCTGACAGGACTATGACTTGATTAAGATGGAGCTTTTCATTAATTTTTGTGGAGCAACTCTAATTGTTACAAAAACTATATTCAGCACTTTTCCATCATTTTAATTCCATTTCAAGTGAATTTAATTTAATTTACCCAATGACTAATTTTTGGCCTTAAACACATTAACGTGTAGTCCAGTTTTTCCAAAGGGAGAAGGGGCTCCAGCCCCTGAGACATGGACTGACATTCATTTTGAAATGAATGAAAAATGAAAAATATGTTTGAAAGCCTCTGCACATATGCTCCATGTATAATTTCATTCTTTTACTTACATTAACTTCTAAAAGCCCTGGCTGCCTGTTTAGCTCAAAATTATTAGAAATTGTTATAATACCAATTTTGTTTTATCACTTCCTACTGGTTTCCCCAGCCAAGCCTTGCAGAAATAACAACAACTACCAAATTCTCCACAGTGCTTAAGAAAATCTGTCAGTGTCACATGCTTAAATTGCTGCATGAAGTGCCAGCATGAACCTTGTTAGTAATTAAACTTGAACTGCTTAGTTAAATTTGTAGAAATTCAGACCTCTATTTTTAGGAGTTCAAAGTTATCTGAGCACAATAAAACTTTGTGTAAAAGTCTCTCTGAGGGATTATGGCCATTTGTTTGGGGTTGAAGACTCCTGAGATTGGTCTCTAAGCTAAACCTTATTTTGAAGGAAGAACCATGCTTTCTTACTGCACTATCCCTCCAAAATGTAACAAATTTACAGAAAGTCAAGACTTTGGCTGGCAAAAGATGCATGTTCTTTGCCAGCTTCCTTTGGTAACCTGCCTCATCTAATTTTCTGCATCTGGATACAAAATACTGAAGAGAAGGAGAACCCCTTTCCCCATCCCAGCAGTAACAGACTTCTGATTTTTTTCATGTTAGGCAGAATACCTCAGTAGGGTTCTACTTCTCTAATGCTTCCCGTGACAGTGTAAGGACATAAAGACACAATGTGTTCTGCCATTGTAATTTCAGTGCATATGAATCATCTCATTTTTACTTGTAGTGAAGAATCTGTCCAGCGTTTTATGTTAGTAAATAATATGAGTGCTGGCTAGAGAAGAGGTTCCCAGGTAAGTATGTTCTCTCTATATTTGGAAGAATTTTCCATAAGAAAATTAAAATATCTTCATTTTTTCAGCATAGTGTTTTTCAAGTATTCTTTCACAGAGTATTGACCCAAAAATCGGTTGCCACAAATATCTGGTAATGAGAGTTTGAACTGTTTGTTCTGATAGGTCATATAATTTGTATCATATTGATTCCATATGTGTACTGGAGGAGCACATGCTAGGAAAATAATTTTAATGAGCAAAGACCCTGAAGCTCTGAGGAAGGATAGGAAGTAAAACAGGGCTTGAAATTGTACCTCACTTACTATGTTTCCCTTTATGGTTTATGCAACAAGAAATAAAAATCAGGTGACGTAAAGACTTATTGGCTGACAAGCATGGACATGGAATTTGAGTTCCTTATATTCCCTTATATAATATATATATTATATTCCCTCATATTGCTTGCATATAGCAAATAATCACATATGCACGTGCAGCTGTAATTTGCTAGGTATGGGCTTGTCATTGCCTGGACTTTGCTGAAGAATCCTAGAAACTATATTATGAAGAGATGCTAATTGTCATGGTTCCCTTCACCAAAAATGTACTGAGATCATTACTGCATTCTGCGGGCTGCAGATTTCTTTCATCACTATGGACACAAATTCTTTGTCTCTGTGCTGGTTTCTCTGAGATGGAGCCCAGTCAGCCTCTTGTTTGGCTCATTTCCTCACTCCATTCGGAATGGGAGTAACTTTCCAGTGCATGTAGTGCTTTTCCAAGACCAGACCCACAGTCACAATGCAACAGAAAATTTGGGTGAATGTTGGGTAGGTCCACCTTGTGAGAGGAGGAGCAAGCTGGGTGTCAGCACAGTGAATTCCTTTAGCACTTTTAGCCCACATGTGGTTTGGTATTCAAAACATCTATGGGAGTTCAGGGGGCATCAACAGTGGGCTGGGATCTCCCACTTTAAAGCCTTCCCAAACCCCAAGAAGGGGTTGAAAGTTATTGCCCATGCTGAGGACATTCATGGCCCATAGCTGCAGGAGTTGGAGAAGTTTGCTTTCTGTGCTGCAGACCCTCACAGCTTTATAAGGAGAGTCCCTGGCACTGACAGCAGCCTTGCATCTACTGGGTAGTATCTCTCAGTTGCCATGTCGATCCTCTTTGTGAGGGTGACTGTGTGAGCAGAGCTTTGACAATGCCATGCCTGAAGAAAGCAGCTGAGACAAAGAAATTACCCATTAAAATTGAGCAAATCCCCAGACAAAGAGTACGGGCTTGTTCCAGGACTAATTTCCAGGTGCTTCTCTTGCCTCAGAAATTTTGAAATGGTCATTTTGGTCAGGCAAAGAGGCGAAAAAATAAACTGATAACCCACTGGACAGTCCTTTTCTGTTAAGAGAATGCACTGTCAGTTTTTGGCAGCTCTTTTCCTCATCCTCTTAAAGCTGCAAATTGCACCTCATTTTACAATCTGTGCTGTGATGTGAAAGAGATATTAGACATTGTTGCTCAGAAAAGGTTGGGGTAGAGTGGCCTTGGCCTGTGCTTTTCTGCCTACAGCATTTTAAGGCATCTCGGGGAACAGCATGGTGGGTATTATTTAGTCTCATTTTCTCAAGGCCACTTAAACACTGTTTTGAAAGGGAGGATGGATGCAACAACACCCAGAATCCTATTTTAAGATGTCCATTAGTGCCCTGGAATGTGTGGAGCGAAGAGC
>NW_008237222.1:11643414-11648846 GCF_000691975.1 Corvus brachyrhynchos
AGAGCGTCTGGATTCCCCGGCAGCCCCGGCTGTATGAGGCATGGCTCAGCTCCCACCTTGATGGCTCAGGATCGCCCCAAATAATTCACTCAACTCAAGGAACACAGCAGGCAGATTGCAATGCAGCAGCAGGAGCAGGGGTCCCAAATGGCCATGCTCAGATTTAGATACTTTTTAGAAATTACAGTAAATGGAGGCTCTCAGGCACTGGATGATGGGGCATGAAGAGGGGACCTAGGTGTGTGTCACACTGACACATGATGAGCTACTTGTTTCTAATAATTTCTGCTGTGCTGAAATCACTTTCTTCTCTAAAGCCACTTGAATGAATTGATTTACTTGTATGGTACAGACCATAATTGTTTACAGCGCATAATGTGCACTCAGATAGGTAAAACAAGCAATATTACCCAATGGGTGCCTTAATGAGATGTCTAAGTCAGGCATTTGGACACTCAAATTGGCACTTAGGTGCATAAAATTGACATTTACATGTCTAAGTGGCAATTTGGAGCATCCAGATTAGGGATTAAGTTTCCCGTGTTTGAAAACTGAAACCCTGTCTCTTTACTCTTGACATTGTTATGTGCTGGCTGCAGAGCTTCCATCAGCACAAGCAGAGTACTGAGGGATTAAATGAACGAACACATGCAAAGTTGTGCATTATCACAGCAAGGGATGCAATTCTTGTTTGTGGCCTTGACGAGCTGCATGAAGAGGATGCACGCTTGTTTTAATGTGAGTATTTTGGGCACCTCCAATACGAGCTAAATATTACTAACTGGGGAATGTTGTGACTAAAGTAGAAGTGGAAAAATGGTGCTTGTGTGGGTGTGCCTTCCTACACTGCCTATATTTAGCAAGTTGAAATGCTGCTTCAGTGCTCAAAAGCAGTATTGACACAGTCTTGTTCACAGCACTGAAAAATGTGTTTCTTGGAGAAAGCAAAGACATCTTCTTCTTTTCATTATGGGACTGGTAGATGCCATCAGCATTGTTAAGCCCTTTTATTGTACCCAAACAGTAAATTCTCAGTTTTATGGCTGTCATGTGAAGATCAGGCTTCACATCCCAATGCAACTCCTGACCCATCAGTATCATCAGCATCAGGCCAGGGGGTTGTTTGCACTGCAAGGAAGCAGAAGAAAACACAATTGAGATTAGGAATACATTTGATAAGCACAAGAACGCAAGTGACAGAGAGGCAGGCAGAGGCTCACCCATGGATTAGTGCCCTTAAATTAAATGACAAAATATGCCTGGAATAAAAAGAAATCTTGCTGGGAACTTCTCCAAGCTCAAGCCCATATGTTACTGGCTAATAATTTCACACCTTTGTCTGCCAGAGTAATTAGACAAAAGTGAAGCAGTACTCTGCTTATTTTTCTTGCCACTGTTTCATAATACCAGCTAAGAAATGGTGGGTTATTTTAAGATTACCCCAAATATAGAGGCCCACTGGGAGTAGCTCTTTGGTAATCTGGTAATTAGTTTAACTCACCAGCTACAAAAAACACAATACTTTTTGTTAGGGGTGTTTTGTTTGTCCTTTAACAGGGAAAAAATTATAAAAATATATGACATATATAATTGAATTTAGCCCCTGTTACAAATGAAAAAATTGATTTTTGTTGTCTCACATGGACTGTAAGTCAGTGTAATTTCACCGAATCTACACAAGTGTAAGGCTGCAGCAGAGAATTAAGTCTGCATAGAAATTGCCATCCATACTCTTGGTATAAGCAGTACTTCTGACCAGTGCATTCTCACCTACATTAAGTACAGGCATGGATGTAACCAGCAGTTTATTCTGTTATAACCTTGGCTTCTCAGCAGAACAGATGAAGTCTGTAGGCTGAAGTGCACAGAATGATTGTGGGCTGTTGCACGAGATGATCATGGACTGGTCCCTTCCAGAGACTGGATAAGACTTAAATTTTCATTCCTTCATTTTTTTTTTTTTTTTTAATTTAGGATGAAAGAAAGCTGTTCCTCCATTATATCAGAAGTTGAAAGAGAGTACTTGAGAAGTTTGGAAAGGGTGCAAAGAATTTACTGGTTTCACTCAAACTGCCCACTGTGGAAACTTAAGGTTGACTCAGACATCTCTTAGGATACCCAAGTCCAAGATATTTGTGAGCAGTTCAGACTGGCTTCTGGACTGCAGCTCATTACAGTTGATGGTGAGAAGGAGGAGTTGCAATCACCTCACAGGGACCACCACTCCTGATCTGTGTTCAACAACCATATCCTCACTCCTGAAAGGGTAGGGTTAAATAGGCAGCCTCCATCCTTTATATATCTGGAGCCCAGACATCACGCAATCCCAGAGTCTGCTGTTGGTGTCATTGTCTGAATAGTTTAAAAATTTTCTTCTTTCTCTTGTGTGCATCTAATACCAGATTTCTTCACCAAACAGCAGCATCAGAGTGGATACACGACAGGTAGATGGACGCACAGTGGACCAAAAAGCAAAACACTCCGCAGACCTGCTCTGGAGAAGGCCAGGCACTTCCTTCCTCAGTATGTACAGGGAAATAAGCTGAAGTATCTTTGACCACAGAACACCTCCTTGAAGACAGAATTATAAGTCAAATATGGAGTAGGCTCCATGGATGGCAATGGCATGCCTGGCTTAGTTGTGGATGAAGTTAGTATTTTGGGCTGAATGTGTAAACACAAAAAGCAGTTAGCACAGCTGCACCCCCAAGGGACTTGGGGGTAGAAAAGGAGGGAAAAAATGAACCATGACTGAGAGATGATGGGCTTTGGAGCAGGAGATTTGGCAGCCAAGAGCTGACATAATGCTACTGTGAGGCCACAAGAGGAAGGATGATGACGTCTGCACATATCAGCCCTTCACACCATTTGTATTTAAATCAAATAAGGGATGACAAAAAAAGATGAATAATCAGCAATATCCTGCATGCTTTATTTGTATTGTCTGGAAATCTTGGACAGGAAAACTGACAACTCTCCCAGAAAATACTGACCATATAATTTCTGAAGCTGGAATGCCCCAATTCACAAAAGTCCATAGCTTATGGCTATGTTTAAAGTCTTGTTCTAGTTATAGTGAAGTTGGTGCATCAGGAATTTGAGCAAACAAGTGGAATTTGAGCAAGCTGAACAGATGTCAGTAGTTCTGAATCCTGGAAAGAGTCTGCTGTTAAGTTGAAACTGAGTATCTGTTCATTAACATTCAGGAGTAATAACAGTAATGAAAAACTATAACTTACTGAAGACAGAAAAAAGTGCAACAATTGCAAACCAAAACATTATTTATCTCATTTGTAAACAATAAATGTCAACAACATCCTAGACCCTTGTCAAAAGCTGCTTAGATAATGCAAATGTAGCCTTTATCTTCCCCTGCCCTTTATTAAAACAACTGTATAGACTTTGTTGAGAAACAAGACAATTAAATGTAAATGATGTCATCTCCTGGCATTCATTCACTTAATGAGTCTAGCCAATCACCCAGTGTAAACAGTAATAGCTGCAAAGCAGTAATATTCAAAATCATATTAGCAGACAACAAAGAGAAAAGAGAAAAAGGTGACCTTTATTTTTAACTAATGGTGCAGCCTCCTCATGCTGTATATAAAAGTTCTGATTAAATTTAAAGCATCAGTGTTTATTGCAGAAGCCTTAATGAGGGGACCATTTGTGGTGGTAGGTGATGAGTTTAGAGGTGAACACGTAGCTTGTTGGGAAAGAAGAAAGCCAGGAAGGCAAAACTGCTTCACACTGAATCAGTTCCCCTCATCTCTGCTCCTTCCCCTGTGATGGATTTGCTCTCTTCCCGCTGCCATAAAAGGACATGTTCAATCTTGGGCCATTTTCTGCTGAATACTTAGTAACAGTGGAGCTCAGTCCCCCTCCTCTTATGCTCAAACCTCCTCTCTGCTCCCAGGCATTGTTATCTCCTTAATGCATTTTCCTGCACATTTCCAGACTTTTTTTTTTGATTGTGGAAATAAGGTACCGACTTCTCACCTTGCTCTTCTATATTTTACTTTACTCCAAAGAGCATACTGTTCTTAATGTTTTTAGCATTTGATGTGGGATACATGGCTTATGAAACTCAGTAAAGAGTGTAAGTGTTTAACAGAAATCAGACAAATTCAGCACTTCCACATTTGCCCTACACCTACAAATTAAAAGTCAAAGACTCTTATGAGTCACTGACAAAATTTAATGCTGTATTTTGTGATTTTTCTCTGTATGTTTAGTCGATAGCACTCAGCTGGTCCTGCCACTGGATGTGTAGAGCATCTTCAAAGAGTAAATGACTAGTAAATCTAGACAGAGATTTACCACACAAAAGCACTTACATGTTATAAGAATTCAGTTCTCATACTGAGCATTGAAAAGAAATTCCCCTTTGAATCAATTGCATGTAACTTTGCAGAGGATATTGCAACAGAAAGGGAAGAATCATTTTCTGAATGCTTAGCTGAAATGGGTAATCAGCACAATCAGGGACAAAACCACTGCTAGAAAAGACAACAAAGTTACAGATTGATTGAGCTGAGGGTTGGACCTCTGCTTTAAGTCAGACTGACGTCAGAATTTGAAGGCCAAAGCTCTTGCTTTGTCTTTTTTTTTGCCACAGAATAGTTTGATATACTGCTGTGTGGTGGCATCAAACTCCATCCACACAGTGAGGGCACTGAAAATAAAGTGGGAGTTTGATAGCAGTTTATTCTCATGCACGTGTGCACACCGATGCACATTAGCTGACACCCCGAGATATTTAAGTGATTTTGCTTGGGACTGGAATTAGGGGAAGAACAGGTCAGGAGAATTTAGAGTCACAGAAATTAAGTGCTCTGTTGTGATGCAGACTTCAGTGTGGCCTTAGACACCTTAATTTACCATTCCTGGGCTTTGTCCTAGTTTATGGTGCAATGATAGCAGCATTTATGGCTGATCAGCAGTCAGGAAAGGGATGGAGTGCTACTGCTCATTCAGTAGAGGTACCAGACAGTTTCTCTGCTTTCTTTCCTTCCTTGGCAGAAAAGAGAGTAGGGATTGTAACGAGTTTGTGGTGCTGTCAGAGACTGAAATATTATAGTTTATGACTTAAACATTTTCTTAAAGGACTTTTGAAACTGTATTACAAAAGCTGCAAAGAAGACTACTGCACCCTGAATGGGGCCCTGACTGAGGCCTTACACATCGCTGATGAAGATAAGATAAAGTAACAGCTCAGGGCTGGGGACATTTCACAAAGCACAGGTGTAACACCTCCAAGGTGGAGACCACAGCCCCAGAGCTATCAGCTGCCAGGCTTGCAGAGACCCTCGCACCAAAGGGTGGGGGGAGGAGAAGCTTTGAGTATCTGGGAAAAGCCTCTGGTCAGAGGCGCAGTGACCGCCCATCCTCCACTGTGCAGAGGAGCCCAGCTGAGGGGCCCTCACCAGGGG
>NW_008237222.1:11648890-11657696 GCF_000691975.1 Corvus brachyrhynchos
CCCCCCTCAAAGGGGTCCCCAGACCCTGCACCAGAGATGGTGCAACAGACCCTCAGTGTTGCAAGTAACAGTGTCAAGCCAGCCCCTGCAAGGGAGACACGTGGGCATTCCCACCTGGCCCAAAGTGTATATTAATCCATGGGATTCTGTACCCTTTGGTGTGTGGTGTGGCAGTGTGGCCATGGCAGCGATGGGGGACCCTCACCCCCAGCAGAGCAGATGGAGGGGAGCAACGAGACGTCGTTGGGACCCTCAGATGGGTGATCTGCTTCCACCTAACCCCTGTCACCTCTCCCTGTCCCCCCACTCCCCACGCACACTTCTTTTTTCCATTTCTTTCTCTCTTTCTTTTCTCTTCCCTTCTCTTTGCCTCTTTTACTATTAAATAAGATACACCCATTTTTTGGCATCAACATCTAACCTCGTTTGGTTTTAATCTCATTTCTGGGAATATTTTGAACCTTCTAAGTTCTTTCCGGTTTATGCACAGAGACTTAGCTTGCTTTGCTTTCCTGGGTTTGAACCAGATCGTAGCAGGTGCTGTGTCTTATTCAGTGCCAGCGAAGTGCCAAATCCTCAGAAGATGTTTAGTTCCCCTGAATTAGTCCTTGGTCACATGAGTCTCAGGGTGAGAATGGGGTTACCAGTCTCTGCCACGTGGACTAAGAGTTAGGAAACACTATCTCTCAGTCAGAGATTTTGACTTAATTTATTTTCTTTTTTTTCTTCCTGACATGTGTGCTCTGTAGATACATGAAAAGCATGTAATTTATTGCATGCATGAGAGTTGATTATCCAATTCAAAATCCCTTGCATTGCCATTGGGCTGTGTTCAGCCTGACTACAGAAGGCGCCCCCCCATTATCTACATTTAAGAGAGAGAAAGGGAACAATTCATATCACCACTTCCCAGGGCTGCCAGAGCTCAGCCTTATTCCCACTTCTCACAGTACTGGGGCTACCTAAATTAAGTATATAGCTTATATACATTATATATACATTTGCATATAAATGCATAAATATAGATACACACATACATAAAATATTTAAGTATATACATAGATAGTTATACACATATGTATCTAAAAAATTCTGAGACCTGGGTACCACAACTTTCCTACCACTGCTAGAGACACCTGACACTATCAGAGAAACCCTAAACTTATTTAAGCTCTGCTGTAACACTGAGCCTTGATTCATGAGCAGACTCTCACCCCCAGGGTCAGAGACTGATGCCAATGTGTGCAACTCCTCCAATATCACTGTTAAGCATGCACTGAGGATCAGGCCTAAACCTTTCCAAAGGTGAGACGTGGATAAATGTGAGGCCTGGAGCTGTCATTTTAGTCTTTTCATCTCTAGAATAATCACCTCTTCCAGAAACAGGACTCTGGGAAGAGTTTGCAATCGTTCTCTTGTAGCTGTTGATCTGTTCCGCTATTTTACAGCAAGTAAATTTTCTTCTCAGTGGGTGAACTGCACGATGAACCATAGGCAAACTTCTGAAAAACTGCAAACACTTACACTTTACTGCAAATGTAACCATAACAATTCAAAGTACTAATTTTCTACCTCATATAATATGTGTAAGTATGCCTTAGTAACACTCACGGGAAACATAATTTAACAGTGCCTCTGTCTTCCTTACCTCAAGATGGGAAATTTCTCTCACATACTTAACAGAAGGCCGGCTGTCTGAGCTTCCCATGTGTTTATCTGCTTGGGTTTTCCAGGAACATCTTGAGGGGGGTTTGTTTTTCTTTAACCCTTCCCTAGTGATGTGTCAGCTTCACTAAGCTAAAGAAAATATGGTATCTTGGTTCTCAAGCTCTCCTGGGTTAAAAAGAAAGAGAGGAATGAAAAAATATACCCTGGGCGCTCACAAGAGAAGATCTTGTGAGGGAAAATGAGGTCTTTATCAGTAGGAGAGAAGCTTATCCCACATCAGGGACCACTCAGCACACAACAAAAAATCAGCAGCTGACTGGCTGCTTCCATGTTGTAGCTAAAATTTGTATTATTCATGCTTGTATTGAACATAATTCCAGGTTCACACATGTAGGAACATGAAGGCTGTAAGAAGCTTTCATTTTCGAAATGAGAAACATGAAGCATGAGAAAAAGGAATTATTTCTATTGCAATTTGTAGCTGAGTATGTAAAACAGACATTGACTAGTGGCATTTAGGATTGTCAATGATTTTTGTCATTAAAATCACTAGCAGGTCTTGAGCAAGTAATTTTATGAGCTAATTTGTATTCAAAAGAAAGAATAAACTCAATGGTCTAAGTCATGTTCTGCTCAGACAGTGAAGTCTGCATCACAGCACACACCAAATTTTTATGTTCCCGAGTCCAAGAGTTGATGTCCTTGTTACGCACAGCCAACGGTGCTCAGAAAGAGAGGTGAAGTCTGTGGGAAAAGATTATGTCTTCTGTTTTAAATTCAAGGAAGAGGCATTTAAAGATAAGACCAAGAAAGGCAGGCAAGTTGAAAAATCAGTAAGTCAAAGCTCTTCCTAGACCCTGTCACTATCAGTGTATTCTATCAGATGCTTAGAGAAGTATGTAAGAATGAGGCAGGTATACACTGGGGTGTTCCTGATGCAATCATCTAGTCCACAGCTTCCAGCAGATCAGTGGTGCCATCTACTTTCTCACTACCTCCTAACTGATGAGTTTATCCAAATGCATTTTAAATTCGTACAAACTTTTGTCAGCTACACCAGTCTGCATCAGTGAATGTCATGGTGTATTCCATGTGTGACAGAGGACCTCCATCTGTTCTGCATGAGTGATAATTTCATCCAGTTATTGGGTTTTTTTCCCCTGCTCACCTTCTCCTTACCTATCATGAGGTTCCATGAGTCCTTAGTAACCAGTACAAAATGTCTGAAATCCAGTGCTTTTCCAGGATTTGGATGTCTAATACCTAGGCATTAATTCAGTATCTATGTAAGGCTGGGATGTATAACCCAGTCCCTTTAGGTGCCAAGTTGGTAATTTTCGGTGAATGCCTTACTCTTCCTTTACAGCACTGTCACAGAAAGAGGAGGGGATATTTAACACTTTATGTTAATGCCCGCTGCTCCAGAAGTTGTCAAAAAGCGAGACACACATTTTCTGTCTTCTTTGGCCATATGGGATCTTTGCCTTCTTCAGAAATTTTTTTAATATGGGATTCAAAACTGCTTCTCCTGTCCTGATGAGGCACCCAAAACACCACGCTCTAGGTAGTTGTGACAATGTTGCTCTTAAGTTTTGCTAAGAGCACTGAAATGTCATCATGGACCAGAGCCTGAATCTCGGGGTGTGTCACTTCCCCTGGAAACCAGCCGGTCCTGTGGTGACTAAGAGGTGGCAGGTTCCTGGGCAGGCAGCTTCCCTGGTCCTGAGTCCTCCAGCAGAACCAGCCAGGCACCAACTGTCCACAAAGACTTTATCCTTGTTATCAGAGCTGGCAGGCAGGAAGGACATAAAAATTCCAAACTGTAATCCCTCCGCGTGTGAGCTGCTGGAGTGCTACTGCAAACTTTTTAAGAGGAAAGGAATCACAATACATTGACCTCCTGAATTTGACCTTCATTAATTACACTTGAAATACCCCTAGCATTCATTCCAACACTCATTTCCTAGAGAAGCTTTGCTAACAAAACTGCACTTTCTGTGGACATGGAAATATTTTTAATATTAACTGTTTCTTGGACATGTATTTGGGCACAAACCCAGTTTCCTCTTCCAACAAAATTTAAAACAAAACAAAACCAAACCAACAACAAATATTTCCAGACTCAAGGCAAGACAAATCTGAAGTCTTGCAAATATGCTTAACCTGAAATCACGTCTCCAAATACAAATGTGAGTCATTGAAACATTTAGTGAATGGTTTTGAGATATTTCCCTTGAATTTCTAACTTAACCTTCTGAAAGTTTTTTTCCTAGAAATGAACTTACATTTCAAAATGTAGCCATTTAAAGTGAGAATTCTAAAGAAAAAAGAGCCCTTTGTTTTCTAAATTCCTTACAGACATTTCCTCTGCTTCCATCTTCATCCCTCACAATTCCCTCTGCTCCAGTAATTAGAAACAGAAATTTCATCGCAAAGCCCCCATTTAGAAAGTTTATCTCTCTTAAGTAATTGCTCTGGAGGACATTTTTACTGTGTCTACCACTGCCCTCAAGGAAATGTGCTTGCTCAGGCATTTGGTTCAAGCCAAGAACATTTTTGACACCCACAAGGAGTCTGCCAAGTAAAAGGGAAACCTAAACCGCATGAGCGATTTGAACCACAGTTTCCTTCTGTCTAAGGAAAAATAAATTCATGTATGTATCACAGCACTTCTGTTCTGACTGAACTGCCTATGAGAGGGCAAAATTCAGGATGTTGAAGAGAGGAGCTTTTTCACTGCTGAGCAATGTTAAGCGAATACTCACTGCAGCATCAGCTGCATGATAAAGTTTTAAACCTCCTGTGCTTTAGTGAACCTGAGGAACCTCTCATTTAAAAGAGACACAGCTCAGGCATTAGTCAGACAGGAGATGAGATGCAGTCCTATAAAATAACCACATTAGTATGAAAAATGAGACATAAAGCAAACTGTCCCCATATGTTGCTCTTCATATTTCAGAAAGACTTTTCTTGAAGTTTTACTGTAATGATCATCAAGGGAGTTTACATGCCCTGGCCTGGAATTGATATCAATCTAAAGGGGAGGAAAGGGAGACAAACCCAGACAAAGAGATAGCCAGGAAACAGGGACAGATGGGAGACAGTTGAAACAAAGGCTGCTGGCAGGGGAGACAGCAAACACTTTGCTGCATTTTGATACTGAGGATGGTGCTCTCCTTATAAACCAAGGAAAACTGCATCAGCTCCTCCACTGCTCAGGAGCAGCACAGTTGTCTGTCCTGCTGCACTGTTGATTGCCTGCAACAGCTTTTTAATGTAGTTTGGGGGATTGAGTATATGTATCATTTCTTTATTACAGCCTTTCAATCATCATCATGATGCAAAGAAAAACCATTGTTCGGAGCAGATGCACTCTTTTATTTGCTAATATGTTCTTGGTTGACACTAATTTGCCACAGCAAAATTTAGCATCCGTCTTCAAAATGCTGCTCACTAATGCCATTCCAAAAACCAATGGGTATGCAATAAACAGCATCAAACAACCCATAATAAAGCAGTTTTACTACAGATGTTCATTATGCACATGAGCCTCTGTAGCAGACTGTGTGTTTTGGAGAAATGTTTGAAATTAGTTTGGAAGAGCAGTAATTAAAATTAGTTGTCTCTCATAAAATTCAGTAAGCCCTGACACAGACCTGTCACAGTGCTCAATTCCCCAAGGTGATTCCCCTCTCCCCATTCTTCAAACCTTGTCTCATAATTTTGCTGTCGAGTTGGCCATCATATCCAAAGCTACTCTGGATTCCAAAAGACAACATGCTGGTGAGCAGTAAATATTTAGATTTCAGAGATTTGGTGCCCTTCTCATTAATACTTCTGAACAAGCTCCTGATTGCCATTTTCCCTGAGAGCCCATTGGATACATGTAATAAATGTGCTGCTTGCTGGATTAATTGTCCTGTGAGCTCAGGGCCTGCCTTTTGTACCCTGATTTCCTTGTGGTGCCATGGAAAGTGTTGTATGCCAGGGCCCTCCCAGGTGACTGGATGTCTAATTATCTTCTGATGACATGAACTGACCTGCACCCTGAGCCTCACCACAGGGACACAATGGAATTCACCATGCAATGAGGATACCCTCATTTTGCATTTTTAAACCCAATTTTTAAATTTACATATTAATGCACGTGTTCAGTGGCTAGATGAAGGTCTCCTGTTTGGAGTGCAATGGTACCAAGCTTTCTCCTGGAAGTCTGCATGACCTGGCTAAAAGAGGATCGTGGCCTAACTGTTCTCAGCATCTTTGTGCTCAGTCACCACTTGTAGCACTCAGCAGAAAAGGACTTCTACAAAATTATGAAAGATTTTTTCAGCATTTGATCTTTTCTCACCTGAAGTGACAGAAAAATTCATCATGGTAAAGGAAAATTACAATTATTAGTCAGATTTTTTTTTTTTTTCACAAACTTTTTTTCATTTAATTTTAACTTTTGACCTAATTTCAGATTGCATGCTATTTTAGGAAAACTGGTTTTGCTTCTTGCTTTTTTCCTCCCAATCCTCAACTGAACATGGTATTTTTTTGCAGTGAACTCTTGTCTAGCAGTATGTCTGGTGGTTTCATGCATGTGGTCCTTTGTTCTTGATTTGCTCATATTGGATGAGCAAGCATTCACTCTTCAGACAAAGCAAGCAGAGCATTAATCACCTCCTGTGGTATGTGGACCCTGACAAGCTCTTAGGTACCCTGAGCAAAGGAGAAATGGGACAAATCAAAATTGCCTCAGCAAATACTGCTGAATTTGGGCAAAATTTAGATCTTAAAGGTCAATATTTTTTTTCCTCTTGAACCCAATTTCAAAGGAATTTGGGAGAGAAAGCCAAAATCCCCATCTCTTAGTGAGGCTGGAATTTCAGGACTAAGTTCCCTTCCTTCACAGAGCTTTGGAGAGTGCAGAAAGAAGCAGTGAGGAGATGGTATCAATCAGAGTTGAAGGTAACCACAAAATAGCTGCAGGATGAGTTCCCGACACTGCCTGTGAGTTGTACATGCAGATGTGGCATTCATCAATCCCCAGTGACATCACTCTGTGTGCTGCAATATGAGGACACGAGGCATGATTGATTAATCTGTCGCTCTGACTCCATTTCCTGACCTAATAATTCCCTTGTCTCCAATGCAGAATAAGAAGGCTCAAACAAAAGGAAAAAAAAGAAAAAGTGAGACCCCCTTACTTCATTCTTTTGAATAGGAAGATAAATGAGCTCCCTGTTGAATAAGGCAGAGCTTTGCTGAAAAATGCTAACTGTATTTGGGAGTAGTGTGAATTTATATCCATCTCTCTGAGCCCCTGATATGAGACAAGAGAAACATTAAATGCTGGTAAATATCATGTTAAAAACTGGGTTTGGAGAGTGTCCATTCCCTTACATGTTAGTTTGGCTTCTGGAATGACCTTGTTTCTGAAACCTGCGCCTTCACCCTCAACTCATAAAGGCAACTTAATAAACCTTCCAGACCTGAAATGAACATTTTGATGACACTATGAATACAGTATATGCTAAAGATCTTCTATTCCATTTTCTATAACCATAAACAGATACGCTTTAATGGTCTGATGCCTTTACCTTAAAAAATTCCAATTTAGTTCCCCAGAGCTATAATAATAAAAACTGCTGACATTCTGGTTTTATTTTTCAGAGTAGAACCTGTTTTATAAGGGCTTTTCAGTGTTTGTGGACTGTTAAGATTAAGCTAGGTCTTAGAATGGGGCAACTTTGTTAAGGCACCTAATAGAGATGTGATGTGGACTTCTAAACCTGACACAGAGTGACAGTAAGTCTTCCAACACATGAAACCTATTCATTTTTTGTCTTGAAAATAGCTTTGTAAATGTTGGAGCTTAAAATTAATTTGGTTCATCTTTGCTTTCTTTTGGAAGTATTTCTCTCATTCTGGGTTTGAAGAGAGGAGCCATCCATTTCTGTCAGAACAAATGCACTAGGCAGGCAGGGAATCCCTTTTTGCTGGGCTTTCAGTGCCTGTTTCTGGCCTTGCTGGGTTACAGGAGTTTAGTTCAGGGTTTTTGAAACCCACTACATGTCAGACAGGGAAAATAAGGCCTTAAAATTTTCTGGTTTCTTGGTTTTTAAACTTACATGCAAATAAAATGCAAAGGGGGGAGTAGGTTATATTATGTCCAAGAGAGAAAATACTCTCTGCTGCAGAAACTATATCCCTCTCCTGTGGTACATCATAAAATGTCTTAGATATTTGAACTCAAATCTGAAATGACAATACAGAGCTAGACATGGATGCAGCATTTTGCTGCCTATTACAGTAAGTGTTGGCATTGTACTGAAAACACATTTCTTATATTGATCTGACAGAATTCAATCTTCAGATATCTCAGAGCAACCAGCATGAGATTATTCAGCATCTGCACAAACCCTATTCTAATAGTTTCACTCGGAATGATCATGGCAATCTTTCACAGGCCTACATTTTTCTATTTTTGTTGATTATTTCCTTTTTTTTTTTTGTATTTCGTCAAGTCTTTGTGTTCTACTATACTGATAAAGCCTTTCCAGGTTTCAATCTCTTTGCAAAATCTATAATCCAATTCATCTTTCCCCTTTTTCTTTTTTTTTTTCCTACCAGAAAAACTTCTACCCTATTGATGTTGCAAGTTGCTTTTTCTTCCTTACACAGAAGTGGAGGAACAGGCACCGTGGACATCCCAGGTCTGTATCCTGCATTATGTGGTGTCCAAAACCAAGCAGATTCCTAATGAGCCACGTAAGACCAAAACAAGTACCTAGTGGCACTCCTCCAGGATATCCTTCCAGTGGTCTGTGTCCAAGCCTCCCTGAGGCAGAGAGGATGTGGCTAATAACAGAAAGCCAGTACATGTTTTTTCCCCATAATTTTGTCCTGTCCCTTCTTAAACCCAGACTGCAAAAATGCAACTTTAAAATGCATTTTTAGAGAGGAATATATAGTACTGAGACTACAGAAAAATCACCTGTCAATTTTTGATTTGACTAAAATCTCCTTTGAAGCTATTCTCTTCTGATCTGTGTATTGGATAGCAAGAATCTGAGGCTTGTCCTGAATGTTTGTGACAGCAGCAATCGGATCTGAGAACTGGAGACTTTTTCAATGTGCTTACGTTCTC
>NW_008237222.1:11657798-11682394 GCF_000691975.1 Corvus brachyrhynchos
AGAGCAGAATGAGCTGGGAAACCACTGAAATACAGAAACTGTAGTAAAGTTGCCCACAGGAGCACAGGTCCAACCTTTGAGACCATTAAATCTGTCTGCCTAATACTGAATGCAGGCAGCACTTTCTGTCTCTGCACACTGTGGTGAGAATGTCAAATAGCCAGGGCAAGGGTTGTAAGCACAGGTATTATCCTGCTGGAGAAAAACAAACAAACCAACAAATGCTCCTGCCGTCATGTGAACCTTATTTTATGTCTCAGGAGACTGAAGCAGAGGTTGAGAATCGCAGGTTCTTGCACTGTTATGGTTACAACACTTTTACCATTGCTGCTCTGCCAGTTTTTCAATTTTCCCTGCCAAGACCCCCCTGAGGAGTATGGCAATTTAAATTACAGAGTGCCCAGAGGAGCTCCATGAAAAATGACCTTCCATGTACAAAACTGAATTTTGTGCAAAGATCTAGAAAAACTTTCTATCAAAACCCTGCTATATTTGTATCCTCTTTCAGAGCAAGCTTCAGCTGGAAGTTAGGTTTAGAAAGTCTGAAAGGCACCTCAGCTCACCTGAGATAGGACCAAAGCCTCCAAAGTCGCAGCAGGTGGCTCCAGTGAGCCTCAGTCTCAGACGTCTGGATCCTTAAAATAATTTATCCATGGTGCAACAACAGAACAACAGCTGGAGCTGGGTGCTACTGAGGAGGAACCCTGAACCCTGGGGTTTTATCCCCTTACAGTCTAATCGCCCAAAATTCTGGAGTCATCAGCTCCTGCTGTGTCTCCGAGTGTCTGGGGAAAGCATCAGATATGAGGGTGAGGGAGTCAGAAGCTCTTGAATACCAGATCCTATTTTCATACTCATGTTCCACGTATTAAAGTGTCAATGCTGAAGGAAAGCAATCCCTCATTCAGAATTTTTCCATCACATGTCGGCACTTTATGAGACATTTGGCATTATAAAGACAGTCACCATGATCTGTCCTTCATGACACTCTTAGGGCAGCACTACAAGACTTACAAGTAGGGATTTTAAACCAAAAATCAAACCTATTAATACAAGATTTCAGCTGGGTTTTCCAGCAAAAGATGACTCCCCTGTGCTTCTCTGTTAGATTGTAATGGTTTGGGGCCAGGGAACATTTTGCTGCTAACATGCCATATTTTTGGTACTAAATAAATACTAAGTGTTCATGTACATCAATAACTTTTTAAAAATTACCAGTTACAAGTAATATATCCTCAGGAACACTTTCCACTATCTTTTATGACTGTTATCCACCCAGCACCTGCATCAGCATCTTAGGAAAAACCTGACACTGAAACACTGGTAAGGTGCAACTAATGAAATCTGTTCCATTACTTAATGGTTAAATGTGAGATTGGTTTATATGCAGAATGGATCCCTGGTGAATATATTGGAAAAACAAAAACCTTTTGTTCAGATCTAGTAAAAGATTAGTCCAAAGAAAAGGCAGATTTCAAGATGCATGAGATTTCAGACTTCATGTCCTTTGATTTTCCCTCTACAGAGAACAAAACTAGAACCACCTCACAAACTGCTGTCCACAGCTGGTTGTGAACTTTGTACTTGGTGTCTTCTATTTGTAGTGCAATAGGACAAAATAATCTGGAGATGGATACTCAGTTGCTTACATGATTTATTCCATTTCCGTTTGTAGTGTGGTCCTTCTTATTGCATAGAAGAATAGAAATGACCTCTCAGGTGATCACACTCAACCAGTCCTTTGCCTCATATTTTATGGCCGTCTGACAGCTCTTTCCCCCACTCTTGTCTTTGGAGTGAAATGTACTCATATGAGACCTAGGACCTGATATCAGAGAGTACTCACACATTCATAGCAACAAGAAATTAGTTATTCATTTTCTTTCTGTCACCTGGGAGTTCCTCATAACAGCGTGATTCTTTGCTGCCATATGCCACAGCTCCATAAAACAAATAATTTATTCACAAGATATAAAGATCGCAAAGAAACAAGAGCACAAGAGCAACGTAAAAGCAGCTTTGTGCATGATCAGCACAAATGGGAAGACAGACCCTCCCTGGAAACACCTTTATTTGAGGTCCCTACAGGACTCACACACCTCTCTGCCAGGACAGGTAGTGTTACACTGGGAAAGGGGGTTTATATGAGCTGTGGAAGTGCTCCAGGATGTGAGGCTGATGGGTCTCTGACTCAGGTACAGCTATGGCTCCAGTTCAGCAAAGCACTTAAGTCGCACTGACTTTGCCTCAGTGAAACACATCTGTGTTTTGCAGAGTCCCAAGGCTGAACTGCACCTGGGATTGAACACAATGGTAGTTTTGATCTTTCAGGGGATGCTGTCAGTTTTAAGCATATATTAAAAAACCAAAACAGCCCCTGAACATCGAGTTTATTTTCCAGTGGTATAGAGACTGGGTTATTCAATGACAACTCCAATGAGCTTTCCATTTCCACTACTTTCCATTCACTCGGCCAGAGGACCACAGTTTTGTGTTTCTCTGCTTGAGAAACTAAAACAATTAGTCTCTCCTGCTTCTGTTTGCAGCCTGGTCCTAACAAATTTCACTCAGAGGTTTTTTTTAATCAGCTCAATACTCAAAGTCTCCCATTGTAGCTGCCACAAAGAAACATTAACAAAGACAATTTCTATTAAGAGTTAAAGAAATTGTTAGAGTGCTTGCTTTAATCCTAATTTGTTGTTCTTATTAAAAACAAAAATAATTTCAGTCACACCTAACTTTTAATTCATTAAAACCAAATCCTTTACAAACTCTTGGAAAGATTTGTTATTCTGTGCTCTAAACCTATTTGTTTTCACTCTGCCTCTAATGCACTCGCCACCTATAAAATCTGCAGCCATCACACTTTGCTCAGTGCGGCGTGTCTGACGCACCATCAGCACCCTGCCCTGGGCCAGGGTGTAAAGGAATGAACAGATGCACCAGAGGGCCCCAGTCTGACCTTGCACCATCCCAGAGCAGAAATGGAATATGGTCTGTGGCTAATTCTGATTCATTTTAGCTTCTATAAAGGAAAGATAGATTTTTGGTTACTCCTTCAGGAGAGATGAGCTGATTCCATTTCAGACCTGTATTACTATATTTCAATGTATCAATTAATTTCTCTGCTAGAGGCAAATAACTGTGATACAGGCTGTATTTGTAACTATAGTGTAATAATCCCTTTTATCCACTGCTCATGGCAGATTCTGTTTTGAGGGAGGAAACACTTTTATTGTATCCCTAACATTAGCATTTCAATAGTCTCTCCACAAAATGCTTCCAATTTACCTGTGCAGAAGTTAGCTGTTTCTTGATTTACCATCTAAGGAAAGTATTAAGGTTGCCAGCATTTTTTTTCTTTCTTTTCTTTTTCTTTGGCTAGAATGCTGATGGAAATTAGGCTTATATTTCCATGTAATAATATAGAAAGTCTTCTATTTGCCATGAAAATTTTTGAAATGTTCTTGAACAGCTAAGTATCCAAAGCCCCAGATAATCTGGCTACTTGGAAATTATTACTGTCGCATACAATTAAATTTCTCAGTTATTTGGTGATCCGTTTGTGTCTCTGAGCTATGCTTCTTAATTAGAATATGCATCACTTTTCTTCCCCAAGAGAAAAGACTTGGGTATATCACAAACCATGTTGTCCCACAGGAAAGAAGGACTGTGGAGGAAAATGTCCAGATCAAATAACCACCTCAGGCTCAAGTTCCCATCAAAATAAAATCTGTTTCTGTCCAACTTTATCACCTCCTTTCTCCCAAGGAGAGGGATTATATTGTGGCATATGAAATATAAGAAAAGTCACGCTTAAACAAGAAGGCAAGAGTACCACATTTTCAGAGAGGAACAGTCTTCCCCAAAAATGTTCAGTGCTTGAACTTAAGTCTGAGCTTCTGGGATGAGTTGTGGTGGAAAGATTTAGGAATTCCAGCCAAAGACCATTTTTCAACCATCTTTGAAGCTGTGTTTACAAATCAAACCTTAATGCTAGTTATTGACATTCTTCTCCCACAGGACATTGATCCAGCAGATGCAGTGTTGGAAGCTTGCAGAAATCTGTAATTTATAGCTAAATTGCTTGACTGAGTTAGTGGGGGCTGTGTCAATAAACAAGGACTACACATTTGGGAAGATGCTCCAGAAATTCACATTTAAAGTTAGATTCTGCAGAGTGATGGGCAGGTAACCTTTTTTGTAAGTTCTGACAGAAAGAAATTAGAAAAACCAAAACCAACAAATGCCAGGAATAGAAACACAGATCTGGGATAGAATTGCAAGATATAGCCAGTGTCAAGGCAGGGCAGTCAGAGCAGCTGCACTGTCTCAGAAATGGGGAAGGAATGTGGTCCAGGCACTCCAGTTACCATCTGACCTCCTGTGTTGCCCTCATTCAAGGAGTCAGAGGCATGGTTTATTGTATGCTCAAGTGCTCAAGCAGTGAATGTAAAGTTCCTGCTGATAAATCATCTCTCTGGCAGGTTTTATTCCAAAGATAGAGCACTGCAGAAACAGGACAGGTCCTGTTGGTAGCACACAAGACCTTTCTGCTGTCTTTCTTGCAATGCAGAGCTCAAACGAGCTCAGGGAGAAATCTCCCTGCTTTGGGAAAGAGAACCCTTAAGTCATTCTCTCATCTTAAAACAAAGATATTACTCTGCACTTTACTTCCTTACTCTGTGCTGGAACTTTGTTCAGGTCTATCAGCAGAGAAACTGGCCTTTTTTGTGCTTCCCACCTTCCTGCACTGAGCCCCTATGGAGCCCATAGGCACTGAGGCAGGAGAGTCCACTGAACTACCATGGCTCAGGCACATCCCTTGCTATAAATAAGTCACAGTGGACTTTCAGAGACCTCTTCTTTCCCTCTCTGCTTGATCAGGGGCATGTGTACAGCTGAGTTCACTAAAAAACTGCACTAGTTTAAGGCAAAGCTCAAATTCAGTACTTTAACTGGACTGAGGCATTTTAATCCACCTGCCTCCCTATTCCTACACCAGCTCTCATTGATATTAAGCTCCATCCTGACTTTGACCAGCAGGTGAAGGGGAATTGAAGCCACTGCTCTCCTCTGACTGTTTTTTTCATGGTTTAACCCCAGCCAACAGTCAAGCCCCACACAGCCACTCTCACTCCCCCACCAGTGGGGTTGGGGAGAGAATCAGAATGGTGAAAGGTAGAAAACTCATGGGTGGAGATAAAGAAAGTTTAAAAGGGAAAGCAAAAGCTGCACATGCAAGCAAAGGAAAACAAGGAATTCATTCATTTCTTCCCATGGGCAGGCAGGTGTTCAGCCAGCTCCAGGAGAGCAGGATCCTATCTCATGTAATAGTAGCTTGAGAAGACAAATGCCATCATTACAAATGTCCCTTCCTTCCTCCTTCTTCCCCCCACCTTACATACTGAGCATGTGATATGGTCCAGCATGTCCCTTTGGTCAGTTTGGGTCACCTGTCCTGGCTGTCTCCTCCCAGCCTCCCATGCAGGCCCAGTCTCCTCGCCAGCGTGGCAGTATGGAAAGCAGAAAAGGCCTTGGCTCTGTGTAAGCCCTGCTCAGCAATAACAAAAACATTTCTATTGTCATCATTGTGTTCAGCACAAATACAAAACACAGCCCCATACCAGCCACTGGGAAGAAAATTAACTCTACCCCAGCCAAACCTGGCACAATATTCCTATGTGAGCATTTTACAATGCATGTGGTAGAGCACATTTTAATTTCTCAGTCACCGTGAAGTGAGACACATGCAATTGTTAGATCAGTGCAGTACTCCATGGGAGAGCAGCAGAGATCATCGTCTCTCTGACCCATGTTTCCTTGTTCCTCTGCCACTGCAGCACCCTCCTGATCAAAGCTGCATTGTCCCAGCGAGTGCTGCTCACCACAGGACAAGCGTGTCAGGCAAGGCGGGGCGACTGCCGTCACCCCTCAGGGACCCACCGCACCTCGCACTCTGCCCAGCGGGCCCTGGCTCTGCTTTCATCTTTATGCCCTCAAATTCTCCTGGTGTTGCCTCTTTTTTTCCATTTCCTCCACCACCCACTGTGTCCCTCCCGAGTCTCTCCCTGCTGACACCCCCACTGAACATGTTTCAGGCTGGGCTTATTTGGTTGGGCAAAGCACTTCAGTGAAAATGCCTTCACAGTGGGGCTCTCTGTGGTCCATGGGAGGAAAGGCATGTGGATAAGGCAGGAAATCTGCTGTTTGGCTTTTGCACTGACCCTCTGCCTGACTCCAGGCCAGCCCTATTTAAGCTGTCCTTTCCTAGACAGACCATGCAGATGACAAGCCAGGTCTCTGCGGGGAGGGGGTCCCTGTGCATCCCCACAGCTTGGGTCAGAGCTGGGGACTGCCAGGCTGAGCTGGTGGCCATCCATCAGAGGCTACTTTCCCCTTTCTGTCAGCCTGACCCCTGGGCAGCTCATTTGGAGCCACCTCACATATCCACAAGCTCAGTGTGTGTGCAGTGTAAATAGGATCTTAATCCCATTACAGGGCTGAGTAAGTCCACTGAGGCCAAGCATCTTGAACTGGCTGAAATACAAATGCAAGGCAGGTCTTCATTACACTCTCTTCTCCAGTGTATGAGCCAGTTTGGATTGCTCCCTACTTGAAGCTGGTGGCATTTTCCACCAGTTTACCAGAGTTCCACAGGTGTGAACGGCAGAAAGCCACTGAGTGTGGCAAAGGAGCCATCCCAGAATCACATCAGAATCTGGCAAACAGCTGCAAGGACATAGTGCTGTTAAAAAAAATGCCCTCAGCCATGTCACTGATGGGTAACACTTGCAGTTGCTAAAACAGAAAGGACTTTAAACGACTGATTTATTTTCCATTAGCTGAGTTGCTCTATATTGTTTGCAATTTTCTCAGGCTGGGCTGTTGAAATAGACAGTCAGGTTCACTTTTATTCAGTGCTGATTTCCAGGCAGGGTGCTTTGCTGGGCTCAAACCAGCAATAACTGCAACTAAGGGAGGGGAAAAAAAAGGAGGAAAAGAAAAGGAGAGCTGAGAATGTTAAAATTCTCAAACTATTCTTGCTATTCCTGTATTTTATGAAGGATTTTGGACCAAATGACTTCTAGCAGCACACTTTGATATTTTTTTCTGTCCAAAAGCAGAAATAAATAATTTAAAAAGTACCAAGCAGCATAGGTAAACTCTATATGGTCCAATAGATTTGCTTCTTTCTCCTCAGGTGAACTGATGTGCAATCAATTAAAGAGAATGTGGTAGATCTACTTTTCCACTTTACAAAAAAAAAACAAACCAAAAAAAAAAAACCAAAAAAACCAAAACAACAACCAACCAAACAAAAAACCCCAAGACTCGTTGTCTTTTTCCCTTGCACTTTTTTTCCTCCTTCAACACCGGAAAATATCTGATCCAAAAGTCCCAACCTCAATGATCTTCTGAGTACCATAAAAAAGGTAAACTTATAACTAGAAATGGCATTTACCTGGTCAGGTATGCTGAGGCTTGGTTTGCATTTTAAGGAAATCTGGCATTAGTTTTGCATCAGATTGCTAGTTTCTGTGCTCTTGATTCTCATTTCTGAGTACATTTCCTTTTGAGGTAAAACAATGAGGAATGCACTGCAACCTTTTATTGTGCAGCTATCTGCATTCCTGGGCAATGTCACTGTCTGGTGTGTGACTCATTTATGGTCTCTGTGAAGCTTTATGCTTCCATTAGAGGCCTCTTCTCATTCTGCTTTATTTTAGACAAAATTAGGCTCCAATGGACTTCAGGTTTTTTGAGTCATATGACATAAATGGGAGGATGGCATACTGTGGGATACATGTGGCCACATTTCCTGTCTGTCTGTAATTTTATTACTGAGATATAGATACTGGGAAAATCTAAACCTCCTGAGAAACAAACAAAACTTAAATAGAGAAGAAAATCCTTGTTATTCATTAAAATCTGTGATATTTGCATAACAGCTTCTGAATGACCATGAATGCAGCACTATGTGTTGTAAGGTAGAAGTGTAGGAGGTAAAGTAAAAATCAGTAACCTTTGTTTATCTAATAAGCCAGCTCTAATTAGATGGTCAAATTAGTGGCGTGTCTGTAAAACAAACTGGTGAGGTATCTTGAGGAAGGCAAAATGATGTTATTATTTTATCCCATGTTGTTTATCCCTTATGCATCACGTTACCAGATCTAACAGCTGCAAAAACTGAGGGTCCAAAAGGAGCATAAATGAGAGAAGGATGGTCTCTGAAATAGAAAAGTAGTGCTAAGGCTGTGTAAGATGTGTAGGATAAATAAGTACTTAGGTCTGTACACAGGGAAGAATGGAAGATATTTTCTAACAGATGTATTCATTTTTAATTGTGTGCTTTATTTTGTGTGAGATTTCACTGTTCACAGTATTACTTCCAGGCTTTGATACAGGTGATGGGGTGATGAGTGAACCTTGACAGGAAGTTTAATTTTGATTCAGTTCTGCTAAGAATTCCCTAAATGCGACTAGAACGTACTGGATCCTTACCCAATATGTCTGGATTGCTAATCTAAAGAAATGGTACCTCCTAGGGATGCCAGAAGGCCACCCTCAGGAGTATTAATTTTCTCTTTCATTGAGATACTATTGGATCTGAGCGGTAGCATGGGGAAGTTCAATGTGGTTTGAGATTCAAAAGAAATGTCCACTTTGTGCTTGCTTTACACATTGCTGTTGATTGCAGCTGGGTAAAGTCAGGGTAACAGCAGGACTGGTTTGTCTTGATCATTGAATCAAATGTAATGCCATTCCACTGGGATAGTGAACAACAGAGAAAGTTAAGCAAAATTAACAGTAACACTGGGCTTCAGTAACAGTCACACAGGGGCCAGAAGAAAAGAGTTCAAAGGTGATATTTGTGAGAAAGAAGTGAGTGGGGTCAGGGAAAGGTAACTCATGGTAAAGATAACCAGAATCTGTGACAGTCTTTCATTGCAGAGGGCATGGAGGATACTAAGGAAATGCTCAAACTGCATAGGAGCAAAGGCTGATAAGACTTGCAATGCAGAGATTAAAGTATCAGTTTCCAGCCAAAGGGATCTGGGGACTGGATCATTATTGTGCTATTAGCTGCTGGTTGGAGATAAACAAAACAAATGTTTATTCCCAGGAGATGCAACTCTTTGAGTTTAACTGACTGCTAATTTGAAATTCCCTTGAGCAAGAAGGCAGTCACTCACTGGAGTTGGAGTCTTCAAAAGACAATTTCAGGATGATAAAAAGAATGAAAAGATTTCTTTTTCACTATGCAATATACAGTGATTTGTCCCTTATCCTCTACAGGATTATTTTCTATATTACTTATCTTGTATTGCTTGGTCTACAAGAAATTACAATATTTAGGCCTCTCAATATTTAGGGAGAAGCCGCCTGAACATGTGAACTTTCAGGCTGTGGATGACATCTTCATGAGTTCTTATTATCCTGTGTCTTACCTTAGCTAAAAGGATTCCAGAGTAGAAGAAAATGACTAAACTTCTCAATGGGAGCACAGGCATACCCTTGAACACCAGAAAGTCTCGCAGCTGTCCAGGACTGGAGGGACACCAGAACTCACCAGGGCCAGACCTTGGCTGCCAGAACCTGGGAAAATTTCACTGCAGATCTGGACAGTATTTTTTCCTAGACATTCACCCGTGACCTTTCATGAGAATTATTTTTGGAAAGCAACAAGAGAAAAAAAAATCAGAGGCAATGTCATCTCTCATTCAGTTCAGGCTGCAGAGGTTGTGCTTGGGAGAGGAAGGCTAAAGTTCAAAGCTTTCCCTGGTCCGTGATAGGGTATAGACAGGGCAGTAGACAAGGATATGCTGGCAATGAGAAATCCTGTGCATTTTTTTTGCACCAGGAGGATCTTTGAACTTAAGATGCCAGCAGCCTTTGACAGCACTCTTTTTATTTCCAGAGTGCTGTTCTGCCAGCAGAGGAGGGAGAGTCCTGATTCCCCACAGTGAGGAATAAGTAGGCTGCCCAGTGAGACAAATTACAGCAGCATGGCACTGATAGGACTGAGTGAGCCAGGAGAAAAGCCTGGATCGTGCAACCACTTCCAGGAAGCTATATATTCATTATAGTAGAAATAACATTTTTCCTCACTTCATAATGACTAATGCCATGATTAACATATCAGATTGTATGTGGAGTCTCGGCACAAGACATCAAAGCCTTTCCACATGGGTTCTTCTCATGCTCTCTCTTATTAGTGTATGTGGTGCCCTAAGGATATAACAAGCAGAACTGCAGAATGCCTCGTGAGCAGCTTAAATGTGAAGCTCTAGGTTTACTCCGGCCCCGGAACAAAAGAGAGAAACATTGTTTACAGCAGGAAATACTCAGAAGCCCCAAAAGTCCCCAGGACATCCTTAAATAACATAACCCAACCCAAACAAAATGATGAAAGGAGGAAAAATTTTTTTTTGGTCCCATTCTCTCTCAGGAGTCTCCCTGCCATAATTATGTAGGAAAGGGTGGCTTTTTAGGCTGGACCCTGAATGCATCAACCACCCTTCAGTGCCATCAGCAGACAGAGAGCTTCCTGACTGGAAATATCAAAACACTTCAGCGAGTTTATTTAGCATCTCTTCTACACATCCATCCCCTGAGGGTCTGACTTGTGCACGGTGTAATCTCACTTTCTTGAAAATTGTTCTGCTGGTCAGCTCAGCTGCACTAATTTTCCTGGTTTGTGTTTATTAAAATAGCTTCTCTACTGTCCGCAGAAAAACAATCAACCTGACTGCATTTGTGGCAGTGGCATTTTGCCTTCTACCTGTTATTGTACCTATTTATCTCCAGCAGCAGTCAGCATGTGGGTGGTTTGGAGAGAGATTTACACACTGATATTTTATTAAGGTTCCTTTTCATTCTATAATTTAACTGGGGAGATTGAAACATTCTACTTTATTTTGCCTGTGGTAAAATAGACCTATTTTAACTTTTCTTCCCCCCCCCCTCCCGCCCCCCCGTTCTGGTTGCTTATCAATATTCAGAATTTATCTTATCTATTCCCCTCTTCATTTGGTTTGTAAATGATTCCTTTGCTTGCTCCTTTATTTTTAAGCCTGTTTTCAACTTTTGTTTAATCTTCTTGGTGGCTTTTTTCTTGTTTGTTATTAAATTTTGAGTTAGACTTTTAAGCTTATCCCTTTTCATATTCACTCTTTAAAACGCCAGCTGCTCTTTGTCTACTACAGAAACTGTGTGAGAGCAGAGAAACAGGGCTGCTCCTCCAGCATAATAGGGATTGTTAATTTTGATGGAGCTTTCTCAGGTGCCAGGAGCAGGGGCTGGGTGGGCTTTAGCCTTTCACCCCCACAGCAGCTGTAGTTGTAATAAGCAGAAACAGACACTAGTGTATGAAATGTGGGTGACACTCAGGCTGTGCATCCTTCTAGGAGCCCTGTGGGGGTTATGCCACCGCAGGTTTTGCACACAGACATTTCCTCTCAGCTCTTATTCCTGCCACACCTCCCCGCTGGCATCTGTGGTGGGTCTCATCTGGGTGTGCTTGCGGGTGGTGACCTGTAGTTACAGTGGGGCTGCTGTGTGCTGGAGTGTGTGTTCTGTGTCACCTGGCCTGCAGAAACTTGGGCTAAGGCTCGGGGGCTCCTCAGCTCTCATCACACTTTGACTTTGCAGCCTGTTTGCCTTGTCCTCCCATCCCTACTGAGCAGCAGCAGTGTAATGCAAGGGACAAGGACTCTCATTACCTATAAATTACTCTACCTTGCTGTAACTGGACTGACTAGTTACTATCCCAGTCTTTGAGCACTCTCAGGCAAGCACTGAGCCTGTCTGTCCTCGGCTGACTACCTCATCAGGGCCTGTTTAGATTCATGTCATATTTATTTTAATTAAAATTCCATTTATTCTGATTTGCTATCTGACTTCTCTCATATCTTCTCAGTCTTTGGATCTATTTGCTTTCCTGAAAACCTTTCCCCTCTTTATTTCCAACACTTTTTAGATCTCAAAAAAATAAAATTTGCCTTCTTGCTATCATTGCTTCTCTCCATTTCTCCCAAGTCTGCCCCTGTGGTGTTCACTGTTTTGCAGAGATCTGCAGAGAAGAAGTCCCGCTGGGCTCTGTGTTTTCTATTATTTTCATCTTAATTCCTCTCTATTTTTGTTGTTGTTGTTGCCTTTTGAATTTCCTCTATTAACCACCAAAGAGCTAATCTAACACCTTTTCTCAGCTTCCTCTTCAGTGTCTTCAGCAAAATCATGTACACCCACAGCAGGCATCATTTATCCATCATCCTGGTCGGGTACAAGGTTAGATTCTGAATTCAGCTGTTGGCATGGTTTGAATCACAGTTCCCTTCTCAGTGCATGACACCAGTCTTTATAAAAAAAGAACAAAAATGGACCATCCTGACAAGTTTTTTGGCTGCGTTTTTTCCCCACTGCACCATAGCATGTGTTTAAGCATGCAGGTGCATCTGACCTCGTGCCTTGCTGTCTGTGTCATGCAATGTCATGTGTAGCAAAGGAGCTCCAAAAAGAAAGTAATAATCACGTGATTGATGAGAAGTACATGATGCAGTTGGTATTTAAAGGAAAATGGAAAAGATTTAACACAGGAATATTATGCTATTTAGCAGTGGAGGACAAACAAAAGCCAAGAGAGACAGATACAATTCTTCTAAAATGCCATACAATTTGTTGGGAGCAATGACAATATTGGATTCTTTCAGTGGCATTTGTCACTGTCAGGGGCAGGTCAGTAGACTAGATGGAGCCAATTTTGATCCATTATGACAATGACTAAGCCCTAAGGGACCAAAATACTCTTAGGGTTGCTTTGTATACAATTGTTATAAGGCCAGCCTGTGCTGGGCACTGGCGAGGTACTGGTCTATCTTTTATATAAATGATCAACCTGCTGAAAACTGGAACAGTATTTTTGTATTCCTAATTCACTTTGAATAGACATGATCCATTTTCCTTCTTCATTTTGGGGATTTGGCACAATCAAGCTCCTGCAATTCAATTATCTGAAAGGTTGTGCACCTCTTGATGTAGGATCATAAATAGCATTAAATTTTTACATGTAGGTGCTTTAATTCTTAAATAGAATTCTTAGAATTAATAATTATTAGCTATTAATTATTATAAATTCTTCATATTAGAATGGCAAAAGGTTTTTTTGTTTTTTTTTTTGTGGGTATATGTGAGCTTGCAAGAGGAAGTGAAAACACTTTTTTGATGTTGCCCCTGGCAGGCTTGGTTGTATTGCTGGAACCTGAGTTCAGGTGGCATTTTCAAGGTACAACCTCATCCAAAGTTGAGATAGGTAAAGAGTTGCTGCCATTTGCTGCCATGGGTTCTGAGAGATCAGAGCTGCTACAGGCAGCTGTAATTGAAGTGTTTAGTCTTTGCTAAATATGGTTACTACCTGAGGGTTCTTCAAATACTGTTTGCACTTTTTATGGTCATTGGATTCTCCTGATTACTAGATGTAATAGACTTTTTATGCTACAATGCAACTGTTGAACATTTTAATTGGAATGCCATGTCAAATTTTTAAATTAAAAATCAAATACTCTAAGCACCAATGCTTTTTTGATTACTAAAATTAAAACCTAATTGAATTCTCCCACCAAAAATATCCTGTGGAAATTTAATTAGAGAAGTGTAAAAGAGCTGATTTTTAAAACATATTATTTTTTAATTAGGAAAAATCTAAAAGGAAAATTAGTAAGTTTTAAATTTTCCAAAATATGAATACGGATATTCTATTTGTCACAGTAAAGAGGAGACCCAAGGACTGCCTTCCTAAATGGCTGTATTTCACAGGACTTGGGACTTTCCTGAATAAAATAAAGTGATGAATACCCATTGCTGTTGCAGATCCCCATAAAAACCCTACATAAAATATCAACACATTAAAAGACTACAATGAAAAGTTAAAGTAGCTTTAAGTGAATATTTGGAGTAGGGTGGAAAGAGAGAGGCTAGCTGGTTATTTACAAATAGTGTACAAGGTACACCCTTGTCTTCAGTGACATGTTGAATGGCAAGACAGCTCTGCAGTCCAGCTCTTGGTTGGATTAGACCCCATTCCCAGGTCTTTTGCTCCCATGATGTACTGCAGGATGTCTAACTCCAGGGCTCTGCACTGGAGAGCAGGCACATTGCACTGCTCTGTACTGCCCTGCTTTTGTGTGATTGACCGTTGTGCACCCAGGAACATTCACATGGCATTAATAAGGGTGAAGAAATCATTGACAGCCTAGGTGGGCTCAATTTGGCCTTGTCAGGACATTTCCATTTCCCATTGATTTTAGTTGTTTGTGGTTGCACGCAAAGTGTCAGAGTTAGTGAATTAGAACAGGTGACAAGGGCCCTTGGGAAAGCACAACACCATCATTAGGTGGATGGGAAATGACTGCAGCTCTACTTCTTCCTTAATAATTTTTCTTTCTTAAAAACGTGTACTGTGCGAACTACCTCTCTTTTGTGGCGCTGTGTAATTTCATGATACAGCAGTTAGGAGATAATTTGATTTAAAAAAAAAATAGAAATACTAACTACAGCTCTCTGGAGACTCGCTGCTTAATGATATGCACTTAAAAGTATAAGGAATAACAAAATGAAGAGGAACGGTGCCTGCGGGGTATGTTCAGATCTGGGTTATCTCACTCTCTCACAGCTGAAGGCGGGGCAGCGTGCGACAGTCACTCACAACTTACACTCCTGAGCCTGAGGAGCTGGGGGACACCTACCTGAGCAGACCCTGCAGGGCATGGGCTGACTTCACTACTCTCCAGATCATCCTCCTGTGTTCATGACCTGGAGCATGGTGCCAGTCCTGATGATTGCTTGCTTTTATCTTGGAAAGCCTTTCCTGGCTTTGAGAACAAAGAAGAAGGAATCTGCTCACAGCTGAGATGCTCAGCTGGGAAAGGGAAACTGAAACAAGAAACCTGTTTGGGTTTTTAAATTCACTTTTCCTAAACAAAAAAGTACAAAATAAGCTTATTTCTGTCCCTATTGTTCTCTTGAACTGGAGAAATCATATTCTTGCCCATGACTACTCTGGTGTTAGTAATGTAACAATGTGCGGTTTCTGACTACTTAGAGGAGATTTTTTCCCCTAGAATGTGAGTTTGGTGTCAGAACACAAATTCTATTTCAAGTTCTGGTGTCAGAGGGGCTACAGGGCTGGCTGTGAGAAGCTGCTGGAATTTTGCCCATGTCCAACAGAGTCAGTGCCAGGAAGCTCCAGGACTGGCTGCTGGCTAAGGCTGAGCTGATCAGAGATGGTGAGAGGCCTGGAGGGGCATCCCCAGCCAAGGCAGGAATCTTCATGCACACCCCAAGAAGAGATATGTTAGAAGGGCCTGATGTTTGAAAGTGGGACCGGACTTTTATAGTGATTGACTGTCAATCATATGTGTCCAGGTCAGCTGTGTCGTCTGGGCATTTTTAGATAAGGATATTTTACCTTATGTGCCACATCTTTACTTCACTACCAGGATGTTTAACTTTGGGGTTAATGAGTCAGACTGGTTTTGGCAAAATTCAACACCAAAGGAGCCTGGCACACCCTCTCTCAGCCCAACACTGACAGCCTCGCAAATAGGACATTGTGTGAGTTCCATTCTAGGCAGAACATCCTGCTCCACAGGGGAAGGGCTTCTCACCCTGAGGGGGGAACAGCATCGGAAAGAACATGTCATGAACCGACCATAACCCCCATTCCTTTCTCCCTGCATCCACTTGCTTGGGGCAGGGAGGGGCAGGAGGTAGAGAGCTAGAAATAAAGTCAAGACTGGGAAAGAGGGAGGCGTAGCCGGGAGGTGTTTTTCAGGATTGCTTTTACTTCCCATAATCCTACTCTGATTTTGATTAGTAATAAATTCAATTACTTTCTCCAAGTGGAGTCTGTTTTTCCCGTGATGGTAAATGGTGTGTTGTCTCTCCCCATCCTTATCTCAATTAATGAGCTTTCATTATATTTTCCCTCTCCTGTCCTGTTGAGCAGGGGAGTGATAGAGCAGCCTTGGAGGGCACCTAGCATTCAGTCCAGATCAAACCACCACACAACCTATGTCCCTAAGCCTTTTAACAGAAGTGAAAGTCACACATACTGGAATCCCATAAAATGCTAATTCCCCAATTTAGGAAAAATGGTCAAAAAATACTGTGAAGTAACATGATACTTCTGCAATCTATATCCTTCCCATGATTTAATAGGCTGATAAGCACTTGAAAATGAAGGAATGAAGGTGTGATTTGGTTGTAATGTAAGTTGATGAAGATTCCTTTTCTTCAGATGTCATTTTTGAAGTCACTTGCAATCAAACAATCTTGTTATCTTTCAATTCATTTCCTGTTGCATACTTAAGCAATCTGCTCTCTATAAGCAGTTATTACAACAACCTATTTGTTTTCCACTTACATCTAATGACAGTTTACTCATTCCTCAAAGGTCTGTACTTATTTTCATTTTTTATAACGAAATGAGAAGCAGAAAGTCTATTCAGAAAAGTAGCTTTTAAAAAAATGTGAAAATTAAGAAGGACTAAAGGCTGGGGAAAGCCTTTGAGATTCAGATAATAATATCAGGATGGAGAAATGGATGAATTTAAAGAGTTTGTGTGGTAGATGCTTGGTTTATCTTAGTGCAAGCACTTGCCCACTAAATAGTAATTCAAGATACTACTGCTTTCTCTTTACTTGATATTTCCTTCACAGCTGAGCCTTGTTAACATGCAAAGTCAGCCAAATTAGTTCAAAGAGCTTTCAGATCTTCAAGGACATGTCTGTTTGCCCCTTTTCTCTGTTTCATTTTGTTAAAGTCAAATTAGAAACAAAACAAAAACCAAACCAAACTAAAACCCAAACAAACAAAAAAACTCACACAGGAACAATATATGTTTGTACGAAACCAAAAACTGCCATTAGATAAAAATCAATGTGATCCACATGAATCAAGTTTGTCAGTCACTATCAGGAGGAGAGAAGGTTTGCAGCACCCCTGCTTTCCACCCCAAAGAACAAAACACACAGGCCTTCTTCTCTGAGATTATTGAGTTACTGCCCAGTGCACCTCATTCCTTCAGGAATCAGGACGCTGATAAGAGCAGCAATTCATCTGCTCCCACGTTGCAAATCTTGTATGGCCAGCCCTGAAAGCATGGAAATGTCAATACTGAGAAAAAACAAAATCCTACACATGGAAGAAATTTGGAAGTGGAAAAACATCTGCAAGCCATGCACTGGAAAAATCCTCCCTTAAGGAAGAAAGTTAAACAGCAGCATGTGAAGGATGCAGGAAAATGTGTGAATTTGGACATAGGCTGAACATGAGAGTCCTTTAGCAACCTTGGCCACAGACATTTAGAGCCATACTGATAGTCTGGTGTGACAGTGCCATATTTCAGTCTCCCTTCTCTGGGTAGCACCATCAGACGACATCTGCTAATGCAAGATTAACTCTCAGGTCATACTGATCCCCCTCTGCATGATGTGAGCTAACTTGCAGGTGAGTACTTTAAAATTAAATGGTCAGATCAGTCAAGTTTGGTAAAAAGCTGTTCTCAGCAGATACTGGTTAGAGTGACTTGCAGTGTCTGAAAAGGTTCGGGAGAACAGAGTTTGAACCAAAATGAGTTAAGCAGAAAGCCATTGATCAGTTTCTTTCACATTATCTTAATTTGATGTTTGTGTAACGAAGGGTTATTTGCAACAGACTAATAGAAAGACAGGATTTGACATAAAAATTTCCAGCTGAAATAAAGCAAGGCAATTACAGGCTGTCCACTGGGTTGATGTAATAATCTTTCATTTCAAAACAGCTGAGTTCTGCACCCCAAGTGTAGCCCTCTAGCAGATGCCTCTGGCAGCAACATGAGTCCTGTTTCCATCTGTCTAGAGTAGAAATGCTGGCAAAACATATTTTTGGGTGGAAAAGAAATAATTTTTTTGCGAAAGAGATATGTATTTCCTGAAATAGGGGAAACTAGGAATTGATTTGTTCTATCAGGCTATGGCCACAGAAGTCCTTTCCACTCTCCACGTGGATATGGGAATTTATTTAGAAAAAAAGAAACCAAAAAAACAAACAAGTTGATACATACATATTTACATAGTAGCAAATCCAGATAATATATTGTGGTGCTTTCAACACTTGAAAAAATGACTATATTCTATATTAAGGTTCTGAACTTTTAGATCTCAGTAAGGTTTGCTCAGGATATTATGACTTTTTTTGGGCAGTATTTATTCACAAAAATTTTTTAAAAATGTATCAGTTTAAGCATACTCAAAAAAAAAATTTAAGACGTATCACCCTAAAACCAGTTCCTCATCACCCATCATTTGTCTGTAAGGCAGAGATTGCTGCATCTGTCTGGGATCTACAAAACCTCAGCTCACATCCCTTCTCTAGGAGATGTGAAATTCTGTGCTTTATGTTTCTGGGAAATATTTAAGTTACAGATCTAATTTCTCTGCCAAAGGCTATTTTCTTCTTACTTTCTCCCACTGAAATCAAAGACAGTCTGGGTTTGATATCTGACTCTGCCAGATGGGGCACAAGTTCTAGCAACAGAAACACAACACACAACTCCTGCTTTTATTCAGGATGTCCCAAAGGAACAGAAATCTCTAGCCTTGCCTTATAGAACTTTCTATCTTAAAACTAAAGAAAAAAATCCAGAGATTTCTGAATATCAAAAAATTAATAATTTATCCTTCCAATTTGGAAATATTTTCCCCCTAACCTGAAAGAGCTCCCTTCATCCCAGAAATTAATAACCCCCTCCTACTATACAAACCACTAAAATTTCCCACCTACCAAAGCATGGGGTACATGCTCAGCTTTATGATGGAGGAAAAATGAGTTATACTGAAGTTAATTCCCTTCTTTTGACTATACAGAGTTAAATCTGTGATTAATTTCTTTGACTGAAGCTGAGCTTTGAGCATGAGGCTAACCCCGTGGCAGTGGCTTAGCTGATGTTCTAAAACCTTAGCATGTGCTGCAGTGTCTGACTACACTGGAGCCACTGCAACATGGAAGAGTGGAAAGATAAGCAAACCCTGAGCTAAACCTGAAATCTTAAAAAAATATATACCAAAATATGCATACTGAACACAGTAAGGAACAGTCTCATACCTGCATTATATAATAGACACCTCACAATAGATAATTTGAGAGTCAAGCACTGAAGAAGAATGAACTTGAAGGAGCTATAAATACAGAGAAGCATATGGTTTGCAGCCTGATTTTCCTTCTGTTGGCAGCTGTGGTGTGGCCACGCCTCGAGTGCTGCGCCCAGTTCTGGGCCCCTCAGTTCAGGAAGGACACTGAGGTGCTGGAGTGGGTCCAGAGAAGGGCAACAGAGCTGGGGAAGGGTCTGGAACACAAGTTTTGTGAGGTGCAGCTGAGGGAGCTGGGAGTGTTTTGTCTGGAGAAAAGGAGGCTCAGGGGGGAAATTATTGCTTTCTACAACTCCCTGAATGGAGGCTGTAGCCATTTGAGGGTCAGTATCTTTTCCCCAGTAACAAGCAATAGAACCAGAAGAAGTGGCCTCAAGTGTGCCAGGGGAGGTTTAGGTTAGATATTACAAAAAATATCTTCGTCTAAAGGGTTGTCAAGCATTGGAACAGGCTACCCAAGGAAGTGTTGAAGTCACCATTCCTGGAGGCAATTAAGAGATGTGTAGGGATGGCACTTGGAGACATGCTTTAGTGATAGATATGGCAGTGTTGGGTTAATGGTTGGACCTGATGATCTTAAAGGTCTTGTCCGGCCTAAAGGATGATTCTATGATTCTGAGAGGCCATGACACACATTTAATGTTTAATTATCCAAGTTGCAAATCATTGTTAATTTATGCTGGGTCTAGCTCTATGCAATGAGGTTACTGAGGCAGTAAGAAATTTTAATTGCACAGGGCTAAGTTTGGGATTTACTGTGTTGTGGTATCAAACCTGTATTTCATTATGCTCCCAGCAGTTCCCATACTGTGTAGATGCTTAATACTGAACAGAGAAGGGTGAGGGGATCACGACAAATAGGAAGTGTGGACTTGGGACCAGGTATGGACCCAGGGCATGAAGCAGGTAAGAGGGGATTGTGAAGGAAAGTGATGACTCACTGACAAGACACCAGTCTTGCACAGGAAGGGCGGTTTCTAACTTTTGTTGAGCTAAGTGATAGCAAAATACTGTTACAGGTGTAGTTCTAATGCTTGAGAAACACAAGGTGCAAAACAGAGAGGAGGGTAATACTTTTGAAGCTTATCTTTTGGATTCAGGCACTTTGTTTTGCAAAGTGACTTGCACCACTGCCCTAAGTCTACTGTGGACTGTCATGAAACTGCTGACATGCACCTTTGGGCAACTATGCATGCAAATATATGCATTAAGTGATCTGTGTTATTTGCTACCCAGAGAGCTTCCAGACTTGGTCCTGACCCCAAGTGGTCTCATGGGAATAAGAGAATCTTCCTATATTAAATCCAGTGAGCTGCATCAGGCCTGCAATGTGTTGCCTTCATGGAGAATTTCCAGTGAAATGAGAAGGGCAAATGTCAGCTTTTAACCACTGTCTGCATGAAGTTATTGGACATGATTCCTCCCAGTTGCTGGGCATGGTGGTACCTAGAAGGCTCAGCTCTGTGACACCCAACCCTTCCATTGCTCTGGCACTCCATGTATTTGCACCAGCTCTCATTCACTAGTTCAGTCTCAGCTTGCTTCCTTCCCCTCCCTCCTATTTGCCAAAAATGTGCCAGTTGCAGAACAAAGGAATTATCACAGGGGCAGTTTGGCTGGAGAGCTGTGGAGCCCAGCAATTACCTGCTGCTCTCTCTGTGGCTGCGCTTTCTGTCATGTTCCATTTCACATTTGCATAGCTGTGTGTATTTGCTCTTTCATCACTGCTATACACAAGCTGTAATCAGTTCATTTTATGGCTGTCTTCAGCTAAATTCTTGGTTGATTTTAACATGACAGAAGTTGAAAAGATTACATATTATAAATAGGTAATTAATATATCAGCACAGCTTGTTGCTCTCTGTCTCTCCATCTCTTTAGGAGAATTGGTTTTAATGTTTACTCTGCCTTTCTGTCCTCTATGTAGACTGCCTGAGAATTAGAATGAAGCTTGACAGCTTGATTAAAATTTCACCTGATGTATTTCTCTTTCCATAGTGGATTCCTCTGTTTTGAATAAATGGGTCATGTGTAAAAAATGAAATCACTGATTATTTCCAAGTAGAGTAATTTTTTCCTAATTATATATTTTTTGGTTTAGTTTTGGCTGTAGCTAGGGGATATGTTTATATTCTAGGATTTTCATTAAACTATACATGAGCATTTCATAACATTGGTGAAATTGTCTTCTGAATGTCATTTGGGGAAGAGATGTACCATTTTCACTTTTGAATGGTAAGCTGAGGCACCAGGTTGATTCACTTGCAGATGAATTTAGAATTAAACTCCTGCATCCTGAGACCCCAGTCATCTCCTGAACATCCTACTCCCAAATCACAATATTCATAGCTAGCACACTAGAGAACACCAGCTTTGCTTCAGCTTGTGGAATCTTAGTAATTGTTCTGTAGATAAAGTAAATTTAACCTCTTAAGTCTGCTTTTCTTAGCTACCATCCATAAATCTCTTAAAAGTTTTTGAGGGATCCTCAGGTGTTGTACCCATGATATGGAACACTAATGCAGCACAAGCCACTTTCTGGGGTTCACGAAGACCTTTTTGCAGCTTTAAATAGGGAGAAGGTATGATGCATAAATCTGAGAAGGAAAGTAGGAAATAGGACAGATATATTTCAACACCGTTTTTATAACTCAAAAGTCAGGTCACTTTGCAAATTCTGTGCTTGTCAATGTGAAACTTTATTTCTTTTTCATACACTGGTTTGGGAACACTTATTTGTGTGTGGCAGGAATAATTCCAGCATGTTTGAGAGAACCAAGGGGGAGCAGAGGGACCTTAAGTGCCTGGGACACTAGGGATAAATGCTGGGGTAGATTTATCAGGACTTATGAATCCAAGTCACATACTAAAATCTTTATATGACCAAGATCTCTAAAACAAATACCTGTTGGCTGAAAAACCTAAAGTGGATCAGTGGCTGGACACTGACAGTACAATCTATGGGGATGGGGAACCATAACTGTATTTCCCTGACTAGTGAAGGTGTTTGGGGAAGGGGTCCCAGCACCATTTGTGATTCTATCCTTATCCTTATCCTTCCCTGCTGGGCATCCTTGTCCATAGCACAGAGTTCAGGAGGTACCTTGCAGAGATGCAAAAGGCTATGCCTGATTTTATCCTTAGGCAGCTTTTCCTCCTGGTGGAACCTCATTGAATTCAGCTGAAGCAGATGTGAAATAGAAGTGTTTCTGTCCGTTTATATTTCCTTGCAGAGCACGGCACGTCAACACCCAAAGGCAGAACAAAAATGCATTACAAGGACCTCAGCTGAAGAGCTCTCTACAGAATAACAGAAAAGGGCTTTCAATATGGGAAGTATTTAATACCTGAGGAAAGTTAGCAGAGAAGCTGAGTGTCATGTATTTTCCTTCACACATAATGGGAACCACAAGCCAAAGCTTTCACCATCTTGAGCAGTTTTCAGAGCTAAATGTCATTTGAATTGTCAGGATTTAGTTTCAATTGACTAATTTTCTCCTTCTGGGAGTCAAAGTCTGTCCAGAATTACAACATGGCTAAATCTCCTTTCAGTGGTGCAGTAGCTAAATAATGGAGAGGATGCATTGACCTAAGACACTGTGCCCACAGTGTGTTTTCAATACAATGTCAGTGGTATTAACACACAACCTGGCTTCAACATTTCTGAAAATCCATACATCACATTTAAAACACTTGAAGCGAGTGCAAATGTATTTTAACTTTGCTGGTAGATATCTTATATACTACAAAGTGATATAAAATGCCCAGTGTAAATTGCAATCAGTCTTGATAGATTTTAATTATATTTTGAGGAAGTTTTTGAGAATTATTCTTTAAAAAGTAATTTTTTAGAATCCAAGTGCACCACTTAGCTGTATAAAAGCATGCTGTATGAATTCCTGGTTAAAGGAAAGAATCCCTAAATGCTGCTGCATAATATCACTCACGAGACACTTTGGAAACTTTCTTTTCTCTTTAATGAAAAAAGCATTTCAAAAAGAATCTCCTGAAAGAAGCCTGCATTTGTTGCTAATGCTTTTGGCCTCTGTTAACTATTCTGAAAATGTCTGATGCACTGTAGTTCAATAAATGGGCAACCTTCTCTGTTTTGCGTTTTGATTCTTTTGCCTTTAATGTAAGATAAAACAGCCAGCTTAATAGGAAGAGAATTTCTAAAGATTCCTGGAACAACAGAGAAAAAGGCAATAAATAATTTTCAGTAGTAATATTAAAATATGATCAGGAAAGGTTTTGATGGTTCTCAAGCACTTGTAAAATATGCTGAAAAGATGTGTTTTTTTTTAAAAAAAGCACAACAGCTTTTCTGGATGTGTTTTAAAAGTTCAGAGCTGTCCTTGCTGTACCATGAGTCACAGTGATGATGAGAGTGAAATATTGCAGAGTTGTCCTTCAAAGTGCACTTCAAATTCTCAGTGCCCTTTACATATTCTGCATTCAAAATGGAATTGAAGGCTAGCCTTGTTTATAGAGCTGGTCAAAGCTTGGAACTGCTTTTACAGACGAAACTCAAATTTTTTGACATTTCTTTTGTCCTAAATCAAGGAATGAAAAGTGCCAAATTTTGCACAAGAATGACATTTATTAAAAATATCCATTTGGAAGTATCAAAACACCTCATCAAAGCAGTTTGTTTAGAGAAGGTTGAAATGCTTCATTTGCGTTCACAATTTTATTTGGATAAAAGACACTGGTAATAATAATTAAAATAAAGGACCCTGCTCTGGTTACTTAGGAAGTCAACACCACTGATAAATTCCCACTGGGTAAGTTTTATTGGGGCAGGACAGTGTGAGAATGGGGCAAACCAGGTCTGGCTCTCTGGAAATGCATTCTCTAAAAATCCTGGGAACATTACAGGTTGTTTGTACTTTATATTTGGGAAACATAAAACATTGAAACATAAAAGATTGAAAATTGTTAATGAAACACTCATCTTAGGTGAAGACTTCTCTGGAGCTGTAGCCGATGTCCCTGCAACAGATGAGATGTTTCTTTTGTCATGACTTTTTTAGAGGCAGTAAAACAAGATTTGCATAAATTGAGTTTGGTTTTTGGTCTGCTGTTGGTTTCTTATGTTATCAGGGCAAAAAATGTGCTCTTGCAATATTTCACTTCCCCTTTCAGAAAAGGAGGACACTGTTGTGCATTTCTGTAGGTCTCACCTGAGGAGCTAGGTCTCTGGAGCAAAGTGTCTCATGCCAGCTCACACCTCAGCCCTGGATGAGGCTGACCTGGAGCCTGACTGGCTGTAACATCTCTGGCATTTTGGAGAGAACTTGCCAGTCCTATAGCCCTGCTGTGAAGTCCTGCAAATTGGAACTCTCAAGGGACATGTAGGTCATGCTGGCCTTAAAGAGCAGGATATAGAGTTGAAGTGTGTCTTCCTG
>NW_008237222.1:11682487-11694062 GCF_000691975.1 Corvus brachyrhynchos
CTGCTGAAAGGAGACCCTTGTAACAACACTCAGAGGTACTGGGAGAAGAACAGAGTTGTTCTTCAGCCATGAGTTAAAGTTCCTGTAACGTTCCTGTTCCTCCACTGTAGGAAAATTCAATACAGTAACAAATCATTCCAAAAGCTGATAGACTTCACGGTGTAGTCTACAGTATGGAAGTTAAACTATTATTTATTTTCCCATTATATAGTCAAATTTCAATTAAAAAATGTGCATGCTACCATAATAAGACTGGTGGCTGGTTAAAGAAGCATTAAATCTATGTGAAGTTTAAGATTGTGACATATCACAGAGTATTCCAACTACAGCAGGATCCCAGCATAGACAAGAATTGGTGCTCACTGCTGCTTTTGGTGAGGTAACAGGCAACCATTGAGCTGACAGCATGGCATGTAAAAGATAATTAAGCCTTGTAATTAAGGAGATATTAAGTGCATAATCACATTTATTCATTTAATTAAGTTTGGCAAGTTTGTCCTATGACGTTAGATATCAATTGCTAAAGATACACATTTACATTTAATAAGCATAATTTCTGACTTGCCTTATTTTGTTATTTGCCAAGTGAACACCTAGAGAGCCCTTTTAAATGGATTAAGCAGGAGTATAAGCTTAATGCATTACAAGAACATAATGGTACTTTTATTGCTCATTAAATTTTGAGTTAATTATGTAGCAACCAGGTTTATGTTTTATTATATCAAACCTCAATCCGTGGGCTCTTAGAAGTAGTCTAGGGTAAGGAAAACAACTTCAAAATGTACTGTATGAGATCTCTTTCAAATGTATTTATTTCAGGAAACCCACAGTTCTGCAGGTAAGAGAAGGCAGGCACCCAGTGCTGGGTTCCTCCATCTAGAGCTGAGCCCAACACTTGGAACCTCCCATTAAGATGTATCTTGTTGTCAGATTTTCTCCTTTCTCAGGAAGAAGACCATATTTTCTTTCTTTTCCACCCAAGTTTTATAACATTTTGATTCTTTTTTTTTTGTGTCCTATTTTTTTTCCTTTCCTCTGAGCAGCTAAAATAATCAATTTTCCTTGCTGTAGGACTAGTCTGACCTAGGTGAAATCTTCATCTCAAAATAGCTATTAGAAATGTGGTGTCTAAAGAACCTTCCAAAAAAGGGACATATGTCCAGAAAAGAGTTTTTTTCCCCCATAATCTGTGGCATCTCTTTTGGAATAGGATGTCCTTCTCTCCTGTATAGAAGAAACCCAAAGGGGCAGAGTTGGGGTATGTGGTTTATGTTAAGATGGTAAAGGTTAATGGAGAACAATCTTTGCAGACTACTGGCAGTGAGATATGGGCGTGAAAAAGAGAAATTCTGTTCAGATCTGTCTCAGGGAAAACAGAGTGAGATTCTAACATCTACCCAGGGGCTCCCTAGCTAATTTTTTTCCCCATTGATTTCATTAGGTTTTAGATCAAGTCATTATGTGTTTCATTTGTTCTGAATTTCCTCAAATCGTGTGTACTAGATATGGAATATGGGATTTGAAATGATGTTTCAGTGTCCTGCACTCCTGGTGACACTGGGCTTGGGAATGCTGCCGGATATGTGACAGAATCAAGCAGCTCTAGAAGTTTGCGGTAGTAAAAGCTGCAGAGAAATTTAAAGAATATCCTCAATGAAAAAGTAGATTTCTAATTTCCACACATAAACATTTATGATTTCTTTTGTATAGATGGAAAAGAAAGCACTCATTTTTAGAAATAAACTTCCCATGTGACTAATTAAATAAATTATTCAAGTGTGTGCAATTCAGTGATATTCCATGGGGATGTATTTTATGGGACAAGTATCTGGAAGGATATATTTCCAGTTTAAAAGTCTCTAAATGTGCAATACTAGACTAAATTCTTCTTTTGTGGCATGAAACCTCTGATTTCTAATTGTGATTGACTGCCTTTTTGAAACCTTTTCTCCTCATTTTAGACACGCATCTTTTTAGTGGAATATGTAATAAACTCAGTGACCTGAATTTCATTATTTCAAAAAAAAACCTTTGCCAGATGCTATACATAGCTGACACCACTGAGGGAGATTTTTCACAATGAAAAGCAAAATTGTAAAGTGTCTTCCAACTATAAAATGTCATGTGAATGCTGAAAAAAATCTTAATGATGCCCAGTACATGGAGTCCCCAACACGTAAGCTTTTGTTGGATTAACCTTCAATCCAGAATTTAATGTTATCTGATTAGGTGTGAACAGAATTTTCAATGAAGCAGAAAACAGGACACAGATGATAAAACAGTGAAGTTAAATAAAGATAAGGCAACTTTGTTGCAAAGCCAAAAAAATTCCATTTGAATAATTCCAGTGTAGCAATTTTAATCCTGCTAAACTGAATCTCTTGGAAATGTAACCAAAATGCATTTTCCGGTCTCCAACTAACCTGGGGTTTTTTTATTAAACTATGTAAGATTTTATTAGGTTCTATGGAAATAATCTCTTTGAATTTATTCAAACCACATATTTGTTTTTGTGCCTGGGATTCAAAGACTGAAACATTTCAAAATGCTTTTATCAACATAGAAGCACAATTGCTTTGACTTCCATTCTGTAAGGACTTCCACCAAAGCCAGGTCTTGGCTTTGCCTCAGACTCCAGAATCCCACCTGAATACCAGTCCACAAAGGGGAGGTAGTTTTTTGTGGATTGATTTGAAGGAGCCACGAATTCATTTTATTGCGCAACCTGCACAATAAAAGAGTATGATTGTACAATGAAGTGCATAGGAACCCCGGAGAAACATCATGTCTGGTACAAATTCCTTTAACAGCATCTATTGATGTCAATTTTTATCAACCAAGAATGTGACTATATCTTCCTTGAGGAAGAAGAGGTTATACTTGCCAGTGGACAAGTGATTTCATCAGACGGCTTTTTGGAATGAGCTTCATCTTGTAGGTCCCTCAGGTAGCATAGGGGTGAAAACAAGGTGGCAGAGGCTTCACCATTGCCTTGTTACCTAAGGAAGTTCACAGAGACTCCTGCAAGTCTGCAAATGTGCCAGCCTGCTTCCTCCCCTCTTGCCAGACATGACTTCACTCAGTAACTTCCCATTTCTTTTGATGCCCTAAAAATTTTCTGGCAGGGGAACCATAAAATGAGTGAGCCTTCCTGCATCATCCTTTACGGGATCCTCAGGAATAGTACAATGGTTATTATTGCTATTAGTGCCTTAATCACACTGAAAAGAAAGCATGCCCTCCCTGAGCTCAGAGTCACTGTGTTGTAACCTTTGCCTTTCAGCCTGGCTCAGTCATCACTCAGTGAATTCTGTTCCTTATGCCAGATCTTGAGGACTGTGCCCACATCACCTGCTAAAGATCCTCCCTCTCATTTTCTCCTCCAGCTCCTGTGACTGCATTGATGGACTCTGTCTCCACTGGCAGTGCTCTCCTGGATAACTTTTCTGCCTCCTTCCACTTTCCTAGGGACAGAACAGCAGCAAAAACGCCTTCCAGGTTAGGTATAATTTTTCAATGGTGTTTTCTACTTCCTAAGCCTTGCTTCTTTATTTTGATTATGTGAAGTTAAAGTGCGAAAAAAAACAATGACAAGTTACTGTCATTCTGATCTTAATACCAGTATTGTAATAAACAATACACAAATGGCAGAAGAGGAGCACACAAATGGAAATGAGAGGAAGTGTTTCAAATGGCTTAGCCAATTGTCATGCTCATGGACTGGGTATGCTCTTGCTGGTGGCTTACAGACCTCTTCAGGGCTTATGTTTCCTGAAGGCCTGGTTTTAAGTCTCTGAAAATATCTGTGGGTATAAGATTGGTAGAATAGACGGGATATTGGAGCAAATCTCAATCACATTATTTGTATATCCTGCTCTCTGCAATTACCCCAAGGCAGGGCAGAATAATTACATTTTTACCTAAATCTTATTGCTGATTTTAGTGTAGAACAAGATATGCGGTTCTGAGTTTTTTTTTAAAAGCTCTTCCCTGGACATAATTTCAGCCTAAGTCTTAACTGGTATACAATGATAAACAGAGGTCAGCTAGCAAACAGAATAGTGTCAGCATTATTATCTCTTGGCAAAACAGTGACTTCTTCGGCCAGCTGAAGTTTTTGTGACATGATTGGGCCATCCTTAAGTAAATAATCTGTGATTGGAAATAAGATTGTCCTTATAACACCAATAATTGTGCAGTCACAGCTCAAGACATTTTGGCTTAGAGAAAGAAATTAATTTACTGAAAAGTGATAGGAAGATGATATTTAAAATTCAACATATAAATATTCAGTTTAAATAGAAAGAGTGATCTATCTGGCTGCTGCTGTTTCTAGATCAGGGACATTGTTTGCATTCTTTATTTTGCTGATGCTGTTAAGCTCAGAAAGAATGTACTGTAATATCGAACTGATAAAATGCTTGGTATAAAATTGAGTAATTTTCACGGTGACTGGACAGCTGCTGACAAAAAATTACTTGGAACAGAGTATCAAATGTTCTGTGGTATCTTGCAGTAGGTGATGGGAGCTGCTGCCTTCCTCAGCATTTGTACACAGAACTGACAAACTGCCACTAGTTTTTACTGTTGTTCTTATCCCCATTTTTTTCCCAGTTACTAAGTGGTTTTTATCCATGGCTATGGATATAAGTGGTCTTATCCATGACCATGGGTAAGACAATATATCATTTTGGGTTCCCATTTTTTTTCTAAATCTTCACTAGTGACATGGAAAAATCTGCTTGCTTTTCTCTAGGATTTCTGTTAATATTGCCAACTCTTACTATCAAGGACCTGCTTTGTAGAGAAAGGAATCCAGTCATCAGTCTGAACTGTAAGAACATGCTATGCCCAGATAGGATATGTTATCAAAGAAAATAATTAAAAAGTGAAGGATGATTTCTCAGTCCCTAATCTCCACAGCTTTGCCTAAGAAACTTATATTTGTCCATATTTAGTCATTAGCTTGTTGCCCGGCATGGATTTACTCTGCACATACCAGTCCTGGCCATGGATGGAGCACAGACCAGAGACAGCTCCAGCTTCTGGATGTTGTCACCCTTTCTTGGGAGGCGTTTACTCCGTGAGCTGTTTGGTGCCACTTGCCTTCAGGCATGTGTGCTATGCCTTGATTTTGGGAGGAGGCTTTGTGCCTGTAAGGACAGGAAAAGACCAAGAATGGTGACAAGAAAGCTGGGGTAGAAGTGCCATTTGGCCCTAGGCTGGAGTCTGGTGTCACTCTTGGTGCAGGTTGGGGCAATCACTGAGTCAGAGCACGGTGGAACATACCCAGTGTTGATAAAAAGGCCTGTGTTTTTCTGCAACTACCTCGTAATTGAACAGCAAAATCCTGCACATTGTATGTGGTCTTACATACAAGCAGGAGGAGCTGGATGGTTAAAATCTGTTGCCTTTGTGCAGCAAATTGCTCCATTTTGAGTAAACCTGGGCATATAAATTACAGGAAACTGAAATGTTGATGATGAAACCAAATTGAATCCCTCCGCTTTTCCTCATCTTACAACATGAGGTTTGAAGGCAAAAATAATAGAGCAGTCTGAACTGAAAATGAATAACTGAAAAATGCTCTGTAAAATAGAATAAGGACTGAAAGGCATTCTGTTTTATTAGATTTTAAATCAAGTTGTCCATACAGTAGGGATATCAGTACTGCAAGTGAGTTTGGGGGTTTTTTTTTTGTTAGCAGATTAGGATGGTTTACTTAACAAGGCAAGATTTTTTTTTTTTAAAGAAAATATCACTGTGTCAAAATTTCATGAAGAAAGAACTAGGCAGCTGTATGCAAACAAAGAGTTTCACTAAGCCCTGTGCACACTGACAGAGGTAACAGGGATTCAGAAAACAGATCTTTGGCTGGTGCAGTTCTTCCACAGAAAGTGTTAGGGCAGCAGGCAGATGCTCAGGTGCTGCCTGAGCTGAGATTTAGCCAACTGAACAGGAGAACTGCTGAACATGACACGAGAAATTGCTGGATATGACAAAGAGCAATGTTGAGGAGCTGACAAAAGTTATGGACAGGTCCGTGGAGGATGTCTGTATTGCACAGGAGGTTAAGGGGAAGCTATGCAAGAAACAGTGGGATTTCATCAAAAAATGGACTAAATTCGATTTTTGAGTGGGTCAAATCTTTTAAGTCCAGCAGTAAATAGATAACTTTATCAGTAATAACTTCTAGGAGGTACCAAATTTGGGTATGGATGTAGCAAAACTGGGTCTGATGCAGAATAACTCTTTATGGGTTGTGGCTGGAGTGGAGAAATGGAGACATGTTTCAGATGTTCCATGGCTTGTCATTAGCTGCTGAAAGAAAACATGAACATACAAAATCAAAACCACCAAAGATTTAATTTGGGATTGGACGTTAATGCTAGGGTGATGTCACAGCACTTAATCAGACTTTACCCTCTGAAAGCAATTTAAAACTTTCCGGTCTGCTTCAGGGACTGAAGCACAGGTTGGGTGAGCACACTGCAACTTTTTTTGAAATAAGGCTCCTGAAAGGAAAAGAAACAGTGAGGAAGGGAATGAAGGGAAGTGTGCAAAAGCAAGATTGTAGAAATAAACCCTGTGAGAGGAAATGAGGTTAAGCTAGAGAGATTTTAATTTAGGCATGTCCCTAAATACCTTGTTTAACTGTACAGGACAAAGTCCAGGAAAATATTCAAACATCTCAGTAACACAAACTCATGCTTTCATTTATCTCCTTTCAATCTGGCTTGTGTCTTTAATTTTCCAGCTTCTGTAAAGGGCTCAACGGAAATGTCACATCTCCCCTCACAAGTGTTTTAATTCTCTAAACAGATTCTGAAGTTGGAGGCTGCATGTGGCCAAATATGCTTCTTCAAAATGCAGATACTAGAATAAGAGTTATGTTAAAGGACACAGGGTAAGGTGCTGAAATTAAGACACATAGCTCATGATGGATTTTCTTTCTAGGAAACTAATAGAGCTTAATTGTGGAGTTAAAGTGTCACAACTAACATAGTATTTGAGGAAAATGAAAAATCTCTGGGTTTGTATGTTCAGGCAGCTGATGAAAATATCTGCAGGGAAAATTTATGGCATTCTTATTTTTTATTAAAAGAGGAAGTAAATAGAGATGAACGTTATAGATTAATGATTCAATTCCATCTGATTATAAGGAGAAGCTTCCTCACTTGAAGCTGTTATCATATCACATCTCATTACTAAAAGTTCAGGGTCTGTAAGGCTTCTAAATTTCTAGAAGTGATATAGCTAATTTTTCCTCTAACATGAAACTAGGCATCCTCTAAGTCATGCAGTTAACAGGTTTGACTTTCTGGGATTGCCACCACCAAAAATGTAAAATTTAGGTCACTGTAACCAGTGTTCACAAAGAGTTAAACTGCACTTTTCATGAAAAGATAGAAATCCTCTTTACATTGTCTACTGAAAGATTACTGCCTGTTTGACTGCCTCATACATTCAGTTGGGTGGGCTGGTCTTCTTTTCTGCTCTGAAGCTCTTGGGCAGAGCTACCATGTGCTGTTAAGCAAAAATGGTTCTTTAAGCAGAACATGAAACAGTCCATGCTCTTGCATTATTATATATTAAGTGCTTTGGGGGAGAGAAGGGTTGCACACAACTGAGGAATGATTGCGAACAGTGTCTTCGGTTTTGCACTTCTCTTGCTCATCCTTTGAACTGGCTTGGTTCAAAGCTGGTGGTTGTATTAGCCAGGTAGTACAGCCAAGCAGTTCTGCTGCTATTTCACTGCTGCCCAAGAAGAAAAGCACCTGAAACAAAGCTCATCGTGAGTCCCACGTGATGCGTGCAGTGTGTCTCCACTGACATGCTGACACATCAAAAACTGTCTGTGCTTTATCACTGCATGGACTCTACAAGTGAAATATTTGATTTGATCTAACAGGCAGTTGTATGAATCGACAGGTAAAACACATAAATCCTCCTGGGACACTCCTGTGCTTTGCTTTGAACTCTTTCAAGTCACCGTTTATTCAGGTAGTTTGATCTAAACCTTCTCTTTTGTGTGTTGTCTGGAATCACTTACCTGTTTGTAATTCTTTGTTAAAACACTTTTCTGCTTGGATTGATCATTGCCTCTTCCACTTGTCTTTAATCTGTTTATATATCTGAACATACTGGTGTATTTGCACTACAAAAAGCAATACAGAGATTGGTAAATTATCAGTCAATGTCTTCGATAAGTGGCCTACAAATACCTGAGGCAAGCCCATTTCATTCTCCCACAAAGAGACCTTTTGTCTGCAGCATTTCATCAATAGGATCTAATTATGGTGAAATTTTTTCTTGGCCATTGTGTGGTTTGAGATCTGGATTTACAAATATCACATCAGTTATTAAGTACAAGAAACAAAGATTTCAGACTTTCTTATTCCTAAATCGACCTTCTCCAAAACCACCTTGTGTACTCAGTTGCCTGAAAGCCCACAATAGGATTGGGGATAAAGTATTGGCACTAGGGGATAAGTGGGAAAAAATAATATTGTCTGGACAAGATTAAACATCCGTGACAGGTGACATAACAGTCTCACATTTAGGATGCAGTTCTTTTCTATTGTTGTACAGGTTTGAAGTATTTAACATATTTAACAAGCAGCTCTGACCTTATCCCACTGATCATTGCCTTCATTGTTTTAGCTGAGATGAACAATTTTTCTCCTAGGTTCTCTTTCATTCAAAATGCTGATTGGTCTTCTGGAGCAAATTCATTGCAAATAATTGTGTAGATTCAACTCTTGCTGTGCAAGGCTGGGTGATGCAGCATTAGCTGCAATAGTTACAGTTGCTGCTTTACTCATTTCGGTGTTTAATATATTCACCATGCTTCTGTATTTCACACTGAAGGGCACCTTGCCTTGGAAAGAGCCTCTGTGCTCTTAGATGAAAACTAGAATACAAGCAAGCAAACACAAAGCTGAAGAGACAGCTTCAAAAATTGCAGCTCCAAGAGCTTTTAAATAAAGACCAGACTAGCACACTCATGTTACAGAAAACCACATTAAAACATAATAATTGCAGGCTACTCTTATTCCTTGGACTTCCACATGCCCATCAAGGGATCTTTCTCAATCAAGCCTTGTCATATTTGGTCACTCTATATTTCTTCTCATCTTGCTGAATGACCACTTATAGAAACAATAGATTTATCTGTGATTTGGTAGAGTTCAGCAAAACATTGGGCAATAATCAAAGTCCTCCCATGAAAAATGTCTTAAAGGGCTTTGCATTATTAACAGTTCAGCTGATGTCAGTGTTTACTTTGTTATCAGAAATATCACTATTTTTTCTCTTAAAATAACAACAAATAATACTTTGAAAATAGCTTGCTTAATCAAAGGAGGTTTACCTGGAGTTCTACAAGGACATTCACAGATACTGCATATCCAAGCAATTTTTACAAAAACAGGTTAGAAAAAATGCATTTACATGACTATTCCTTCTGCAATAAAAGATGACTTCTGCATCATTTCTCTCTTTTTTCTTTTTTCTTTTTTTCTTTTTTTCTTTTTTCTTATTTTCTTTTTTCTTCTTTCTTTTTTCTTTTTTTCTTTTTTTCTTTTTTTTCTGCATAAGTTGTAAAACCAGCAGGCAGCCAGGAAACCCATCCTGTATGCAACTTCTTTTGTCTTCTGAGGAGTCTGAGGTGCCAGGCTGCTATCCTGGGAATCTCCCCAGCAGACCTCGTGACAGTGGATGAGGCAGCTTTAGCACCAGTGTGTGGAAATGAGACCAGCTGATGCCCAGCAGACCATCTCACAAAATTAGCAGGTAAGTAGCATGGTTTCACTCATCCAGCATAACACTTGCATGGGAACATCCTCACTGTAAAAACAAGATGGGTGCACAATTGTGAATTTCTTTGGACCAAGATATCCAACTGATCACCCCAGCTGAAGTGATGGGGTGAACTCTGGCACAGATACTTCAAGGATGACATCCTCTTTTCAAAGGTGGTGGCTTGGCCAGGGGTCTAAGGCAGCTTGTCCCTGGCTCTCCCTAATGCTGGATGGAAACCCCTTGCCTCCCCTTGCTCTGGCCCTTGGCAAACCCACTTGTCCCTTAGTCCCCAGCCCCTTACTCCACCAGCAGTAGGATGCAGCCCAGCTCACCACACTCTTGCAGTGTGGCCTGTTCAACCCCTATGGACAACCTGTTTAGGAGACAGAGGTAGGGTTTGGCCATGAATTTCACACATTTTTTTTACAACGAGCAAGGTTATTTTCTATTGCATTCTAGAATCAATTAAGGAAAAACCCCACACCAAACCAAACAACCACAAAGCAAAGCAAAGCAAAACAAACCAAAACAAGCCCTGATTAATATTCCAGGCCATATATTTTATGGTTATAAAAAGCCTCTGTGCACACATTCACGCTCACACTGTCATGGGAAGCATTGGCGTTCAGCTTGCTAGAGGCCTGCGTATATATCATATTTCTCTTCAAAAGCAAAGTATGATTTTATTTTTCTTAGGCAATGCTAAGGAGTATTTATTGTTCTCCTGGAGAAAGAAGGGGATGTGTGTGTGTGAAATGTAAAGAGAGGATTCTGGAAAAAAGCAGGTGTCATTAAACTAATGCTGCAGTGCATTACAATGAAATGCCGTACTTGTGAAAGTATGTGACATTCAATATCCAGCAAATTCATTGTTATTACTGTACATTGAATGTCAAATGAATTCATAATGGTGCTGTATTGAAGGTAAAATATTGTCTTGGATTCAAACAATGCAGTTCCATTGAAAACTCACACGAGCCGTTAGGGCAGTGGATGGCACTTTCAGAGCGCCTCTGACAGGATTTTTCAGTGCTCCTGTTAACTCACTTACAAAAACAAATGGCCCAGGAATGGGAGCATAATCCAGAGCCACATGAGGTCAGTGTGGGTTTTTCCTTTTACATCAATAGGCTGAGGATCCAGTCCACAGGGCGGAGAGAGGAGGAAGGAAGGAAACAATGTTAGAAGAGAAATCAGTGAAGAAAAACTCTCCATCACACTTCCCTTGGGTATCTTTTCATAACAGCTTTCTGGCTGGATTTAGCACTCTGTAAAAGGGAGAAAAAAACCCCACAACAGCAACTTGCTACTGCAGGAAAAGGACAGAATAATGTTAAATCCATTGCTTAGCACAGCTGGAGAATTTAATAAAATCTGTTTCCTTTTATTTTCTTATGCCCATCATGACTGAAGCAGTCTTGCGGAGGCCTCTGGAAAGGAGAAACTGCTTTGTGGTGTGCATGGGCAGAGCCCTGTTGGACCAATTACAGCTGTGAGGAGGACTTAGCACCTCCACGTGGGAGGAGTGCAGCACATACAGAATACCCAGTGGGGGCTGTAAGAGGCACTGACTCTGAGAGTGAAACTGTTTAGAACAAAGTTTATTCCTTTCTGCTGAAAAGTGAGACTGGTAGGTTACCCCAGATAATTTGGAGCAGTTTGCATTGCAGCGCATTATATCATCAAATGGAGTGGGGAATTATCTAGATTGCAGTGGAATGATTTTCTTCTTTGCTTAAGAATATGGATTGCCTCACATACTCACTGTTGA
>NW_008237222.1:11694076-11732835 GCF_000691975.1 Corvus brachyrhynchos
TTCAGCAGGCAAAATAGGCCCAAATAGAATTTTGCAACTTCTTATTTTCTTTCATCAGTCTCTTCATTTGCTTTTAAGTTTTTTCTCTCCTTTATCTACTGTCTCTATTTTTCCAGTGCCATTTTTCTTTTTCACATTGTCCAGGGCAAGCACACGGGCAGACTTCTTGTTTCCCCTTCCCCTACACTCAAACTTTTAAACATCTCCTTCCTAGCTTGGTCTCTGTCCCTTATTGATGTTCTCTGCAGTCTCTTATTGTGGTTTTGTCTCTCAGCACTTCATATCAATAGAAAATAAGCCACAAGTGGGAGGGCGCTTAGCTAGGCTGTGCAGTATGAACAGATGACTCTATCAAGGACTGAGTCATTTGTTCACTTTATATAATTCTCACACAGCTTCCCTCTATTTGCTGCTTCAGGAGGAGGCCAAGCATTTAGACACCAGCAAGTATTAGACTCCAGTTTTCCCTTCCATGATGAACACACTGTCTGTGGCCTCGTTTATCTCAGCTATAAAAGCAGAGGACCAGAATCTGCTCTCCATGGCTTCCTGGTAAATCTGGAATTGCTTCATTGTCTTCGCTGGAATTATGCCAGGTTTATCCTGATGAGAAGCAAGACAGAACTTAGGCTGGAAGCGAAGTAGATTGTGGAAGACATAGCACTCATTCCTAGGGTGGAAAAGGGGTGTATACACCGCCAAGAAGCAGCTTTCTCACTGATTTAGTAAGTCCATGCTGGTGGGTAAGGATGTTTTTTCCTTTACAGTATAAGACTAATCTGAGTCTGATGACCTGAGGCTTGATGAAAACAGGAAGCCCACTCAGCACTTCCAGAGACTTATGAACTATTTATAAAGCTTGCTAGAACAATCTATGGCAAGGAAATTCTTTGTACTTTTACCCAAGGTGGAATATTGTGCCTGCAACTCTGTTGAAATTTTCACATGTCCCATGCAAGTAGACTCATGAAACCTTGGCCCTGCTAAAGTCAGAGTGCATTTTGACACTAAGGTGGAATTTCACCAGTACTCACCAGAATGAAGAATCTCTGCCAACATATTACATCTAAGCAAAGAAGATATGAAGGGACATTAGTACTTTATTGTCACCCCACAATATGCACAGGAATTGCCATAGAATCATAGAATGGTTTGGGCTGGAAGCCTTGCAGATCATCTATTTTCCCTGCTGGGGAGGGTCCATGATCCAGTCAGATCAGGGCTCCCCCAGATAAAATTGTCCTCAGCCCTGGCATTTATTCAGTTACTTCAGAGAAAGCTCAGTCTTTCCTTGAATGTTCTTAGAAACATGTTTACAATAATGGAGGGTCTGGCAAAGTGCCATACATTAAACAAAAGACTGGGAATTTTGAAAAAAAATGGCTTCAAACTGCAACAATGATTGATGAAAAGTCACCTTCCAGAAAATGTAAGTTAAAACAAATTGGTTGCCATATATTCATGGCAGTCTGCTAAAGGCAAAAACCTTCTTTTGTGCACCTGCAACACAGCTATATACCTTCTGGGCTAGCAAGGTATTATATATTTACTCTACTAATGCAGTTGAGTGGGGTAACCCTCCATAGAGACCCAGTGACAAAATGTCAGGTGCGAGTTTGGACAAAATCCTTCCTTTGCTGGTGAAAAATACAACAGCTTTCAGGATTCTGGCTATTTGTGGAAGAAGGTATGTGGAGTGCAGAAGAGAACTCTTTCAGTTGCTATAATAAAAAAATTAAGAGGCTTAGCAATCCACACTGCCTGAAAAGTTGAGTTTATAACAGCATTTCTCAAGACATGTCATAGAAACAAAGCACCGCAAGCAGTGTTTTTGTCAGACAGGGAGTAAGGTCAGGATGTACTTGGATTTGAAACCCTCCAGGGAAAGTCAGATTTCTGTAGGGAAGCCTTGACTCCCTCACTCTAGTGGAAGAACATGCACTATAAATCTCTGTTCTGACAAAGTGAGCAAACACAGGCAGTGGGGTCAGTTCTTAAATAACACCGTAAGCCAGTGCTAAACAGCAGCCCAGTGTGTTGCTGGAAACTGCACTATGGGAGGATCAGAGCTACTGACTTCTTGCTTAGACACTTTTTTTACTGTGATGCACTTATTGCTGTTTCCAAGTCAGGTTATTAAGGCACCTATAGAAAGGACATTTTTCTCATACTATAAAATTAAAAAGCAAAATGTGAAGAATTGTGGTAACTTCCCAGAAATAATCTGCAGTGCAGCCCAGGTCTTTTGAGCCTCAATCAAATGCTCTCACCAGTGGATGAGACAGATACCCCTCTTCTTCCTCCTGCAATGAGGAAATGATCTTCCTACACTGTTGCAAAATGTTTATAAAATATTGCTCCAGCTACCCAGCTTGTGGTCTCACCCTAGGAACACTTCTACCTGGAAAATTTAAGATGGGAAGGCAAATGAATGGGTGTCATCTCTTAACCCAGAGACATTTCTGAATAACATTAAACTGTACTTTTTGTTTTTCATCAGAGGAATTCAATTCAAACCCAAATAACTTCCTATACTGGCTCACTGATTTCAGGGCTGCTTCATCAAAACTATATAGCAGGCTATAAATCCAAATTTTTGAATAGACATGGAGCCAATTTTATAATCTGAGTATACCAAGGCTTTTAATTCCCCCATGTGACATATTTAGGTTAGACTGAAGGAAATTCTGAACACAGTAGAATTTCCAGGGGGTTTGAGCGGATGTAATAGTAGCTGTCTGGCAAGTAAGTCCATGTCAGAATGGCCAACCATTTACTAGTATATTCCCTGCCAGCCTTCAGAAATGTCAGTTACACAAGCTCAAATTCCCTGTCAGCACTGTAAGCTGCTGGTGGATATCTCCAAGGCAATCACAGGGGGCCTGAGACAATCAAGTTGCTGCAACAGGAAGCCACACTTAAGCCTATGTATATATTTCACTGCTGAGATGGACTTGCACCAGTTTTAACTTGTGCTCTAAAGTTTCTGGTCTCTTGGGTACCTCTGTCAGGTGTCAAAAACACTGCTGTGGTCACTAGTTATGTTTATTTTATTTGCTGCCAAACTGGAGTGCTGCAGATGGCACACATATGGGAATTAAATGAAAATGATAACTAGAAATTTGTGGTACCAAACTTCTTTGGCTTTGTAGTATTTTTTTTTTCATTTCAATATAAAAAAAATTTTCCTTTTTTTTTTTTGTTGCATTTTGACTTCAGTTTTAGCCCTCTTACTCACTCACATGTATACTATCATATTCTCTGGAGAACAGAGAGGGAGGAAAAGGTCAGAGCATTGAAGACCAGTTGCTGTAGAGAGTTCATTAAAAATTTGAAGTGAATCTCAGCCTCTCCTTTTCACCTAGGTATAAATGATGCTGGTGGGAAATCAGCCATTCCTAACATTTCTGTTTTTCTGATTTGTACAACCCTTTGCTTTTTAAAAAGAATACAAGAAAGCCTATGGAAATTTCAGCCAAAGCTCCACCAAGCACAGTGTCTGGTCAGTGTCCACCAGCTCCTCGCACATGAGCAGGGAGGGGAGAAATATTGGAGTGACTGTGAAAAAAGTTTTATTTTTCATATCTGTGGTTCATACATCTTTTCCCTGTACTTTTTTGTCTTCTGACATCATTTGGCTTCTTTTTGTTTTCCCCTCCCAGGTCTTCCTTTTCTGGGGAGGTTTGTGAGGTTTCCTTAGGGCTGAGTGACAGATTGATAATACAGGCAATGGTGGTAGAAGATGTTATTTAGAGAGAACGTGAGGGGCTGTCTGCAGCACTCCTAGTTTTGCACTAGCAGAGGGGAAGAACTGGTCAGCTCTTTATTTGCATTTAATACCCATCCATGGATTTTCCCACCAATTATTGACAGGTAGCACTTCCTATCCAGCCTCAAAGAGCTGAACGAGTTCAGGCAGGTTGTTCAAGAAAATCATAATCCATCTGAACATCAACAACTTGATGTATTTACATATCTGAAAGCTGCAAGCCTCCTTGTCTAACTCCAGATGGTGAAAAATGCTTAGATGCAGCAGATGTCTCACCACAGCTTTCCCATACAGCTGCTTGTTTGCAGCCATCCTTGACCTGGTAGCTGGAGTTCAGTGCAGTTCTGAAGCTGTGAGGAACTCCAGTTGATGAGCAAAATCTCAAAAAGTGCAGTGTGGGGCCACTAACCTTCATACAAATCCAGCTAAAGCACAGGCCTCACCTCACCTCATCCTGCACCCTCCCAGGTCCCAAGCTGCTTCCAGATCCTAATGCAAACCACTGAAATCTTCCTTGGGTTGTGGTCTGAACATAGTGGGTGATTCCCTTCTAATACAAATGGGTGATTCCCTTATACACTCAGCTGGGATAACTGAGACATTGAAAACCGTTTTCTTCTGGTATTTGCATCAGAGTAGAGTCCAAGTTAACCTGTGTCACTTGTGTGCTTTCCTGTACTGCTCCAAAACCTAGCAGGGTGAAGAAAATGCTACACTGAAGTGTGAGGGATGGTAAAGGAATGCAGCAATCTGCTACATTACCCTTGGTGCTACAGAGAATGTGGGATGAATGAGATTATGAATCAACAAAACACAGAGTTTTGTCTGTACACATGGATGGTGCATTGTCCAGTTAAAAGCTGTTTCTTATCCCTGCTACATGTTGTATTTCAGCTGTGCTTGATACATGACACATGTAGCATAGTCCTTCCTTATCAGTACAGCCCTGTTTGGAAGGCTCTAGGCTGGCCACAGAGATGGCAGGATATTCCAAATGGGATTGCTACAGCAGGCCAAGCTGTATTAGCAGCCAGCAGCACTGACACAACACATCCTGATTAGAAGAGTGCAGCACATTTACAAAGACAGAAATGTCATTCTGTTCTGTGATGTACTGAGCTAAAGGGCACTTAGGAATGAAATACTAATTTGAAAAAAAGGCTCTGATGTATGTTTTTATATTAACCCCTGCTGTTGAAGACATGATCCTAAGAGTGCCCACACTTACCAGAATGGGATTTTCATGAGGGTTTGTAGTGTTACTGCGTTTTTCCTTTCCAGATAGATCCTCCAAGGATGGGGTTGGTGGTGGGCTTAGTAAGGATTTTGAGACCTGACTTGCACCAACCCTTGTCACAACAAACATGTTTTCTGTGGCAATGAAGACCATAGAGAAACTTGCTTTCTGTCATCCCTTCATACCTGTGAAATAGAGGTCTCAGTGCTTACCTTTCTCACAAGGAGAACTGCAGACTTAATGCTGCACAGTCAGTCAGCAGCAGCAAGCCCAATCTTTTGAAATTCAACCCAAAATTCTTAGCTAGGACAGTGTTCCTGTTGGACTGCTTTTGTTGGACTTTCTGCTGAGCAAGGAGCACAGAGTGAGATCCCAATTATTTGCACCTCACATGACACTTTAAGGCCCAGTCAAGGAGAAAACACAGTGTAAAGTCTTGCCATTCAGCTCTTACAGTGGAATAATTGCAGCCCTAGGTTCTTTGTGAGATATTGCAGAGAGACATTTACACTGCCCATCACCTCTTTAACCTTCCTAAATATCTAACATCTTCACTTATGAAGAAAAATCCAGCATTTTGACTTCCAGGTGGAAATGCTGATTTATTGTCACAATCCTGACAAGACAATTTCCATGAGAGAATATTTGGAGCCCAGCTGCTTTGTCCTTCCCTGCATCTTGGCTGGAGCTTGGCGCTGCAGCTATGACAATGACCTTTCAGGGTCAGATATGGTAGGAATGAGTTATCAGCTGGCAGCAGATAACAAGAAACATGCAATTAGTTAAACTGGTAGGGACTATGCGTAAGAGTCAGACAACTCTGTCCCCTGCAGCTCTTGGGTGACCAATGAGTCAGCACCAGCTGATTCTGTGGCTGGACCTTGAAAGCAATGGCACAAAGATAACATCCTTCTGCAACTACAACTGACTGACCTGCTGGGTACCAACAGAATTGCTCAGAGGTAATCAGGCTGGCTGGAATCAGGGCTGGGAGAATGGCTGCCAGATAGTGCCTCGACCACTTCAACTTCAGGAGGTGTCTGACTTGCTCCTGTTGGAAGCCTGAGGGAAAAACTTGACCTGAACTTTTCAGAGGTAGAGACAAAACCAAGTTTTTCTGCCCGAAGAGGTGCTTTGGTGATGGGAAAGGCCAAAGGGAGAGATTGCTATTATGAGCAGGAGAGGGACAGGAAGTGACTAGGCATCCCTTTCCCTCCCAGAGTGGCCTCCACACCAGCACATCCGAGGTTCCCCCTCAGCAACCAGCCTGGCACAAACAAAGCTTGCTTGGGGCACAAAGCAACCTGCATCTGCCCAGGAGCTGACTCTACCTCCCTGAGCAGCCAGTCTTTGACAATGGATGGGCTTTGCACCAGGCTAGAAGTCTATTAAGTGCCTAGAAAGGGTCTTCAGCAAGGTTTAAACACAGGAACACAGAGAGGAAACACAGGAAAAATAAAAATGACAAAGTTCTTGAGTTAGTGGTATTTTGGCAATTACTCAGGGGACCTGCTCTGCCCTTTACTGGCTGCTGATGAAAATCCCAGATAATGCAAATACTCCATAATAAGAAAAAAATAGCTCCAGCTCCCAAAATAGGAGACATCACACCCTTTGAACCCAACTGTGGTATATGGACAGGCATGCCAGGGGCTGATCTTTTCTGAGTTGCCAGAAATTGAGAACATAAACCTGCGGTATTTTGGGTGGGTTGTTCATGTGTAGCCTGCCTGTTGCCTGAGTCAGAAAGAGCCCATGTACATACAATTGCTGAGGTGCACCCCTTCTGCATGCTAAATACAGGGAAGAACACTTTTTAATGAATTGTGTGTTAATGCTGCAAGACGCTGTGCCATTTGTAAGTGGATTCCATGTAAAGCTCCTCAACTGGCTGCTTCCAACGGGGAAGCAGCAAGGGAAACATTCACTTGAGGCTTTTTCACTAGGTCAGGCAGAAAGAAAAAAAATACTCAAAACAATGTATCTGTGATACTTCAGAGGTTTATATTCTCTTCAGTATCCTTCCCAAAGATGAAATTTCAAAGGAGTAAATGTAGAGCAGCTTTACACTCTCCCAGCAGGATTGTCCTTGAGTTGAGGGGTGGAGCAAGTTGAATTTTCTAGACTTTATCTTTCCAAACCTGGCAAATAATGGTCCCACATCAACCTTGATTTATTTTTTCAAGACTTCTTTATTTATAAAGGACAGATTGTGAATGCTGGACCAGAGTATTGAGGATTTCAAGAGTGTCTTGCTCTGGTCCTGACCTCTGCAGCATATTGAGCTTACATTATGATTTAAACTGAAAAATTTTCTAACACCTTGAGACTGTGTTTGTTTTGTTTTGTTTTTCTCAAAAAAAGGTAAATAGATAAACAGAAAGGTGAGATAGCCCCTGCCTTTCATAGGATCTCGAAACACCAAATTGAAGGCAGGTAGCCAAGTGAAGAGGGTCACTGAAGGACAACTAAAAGTTCTGAATGGATGAGAAGAGTATGAAGAGGAAAATAAAACAAGCAAGAGAAGGAGAGGTTTGAATAATCAAGGTGAGAAAAACCCCTCCTTTTTAGGAGTGTTAGATGTGACAGTCATAAAGCAAAAGCTAATTGTATTTTGAGATGAAACCTTAGGTGAGTGACTCCAGTGGAGTCCATGAGAGTCCCTGTGCCCTGGTTGTCAGTTCCTATAACCTGATGGCAGAGTTCTGGCTAGCTGTAAAATCAAATCAGTGTTACTCTATACCTTCCACAGGTATAGAGTTAGTGAGCTTGTTGAATGCAGCAAACCTCACAGAGCACTTAGTGTCACACCAGAAATTACCCTGCCCTGGGATGTTCTGCTATGGAGCTACCAAAGGGGATGCTTTGCCTTCTCCTCCTATGAAGAGGCATCCCATCCTTCCTCTCCACCAAAAATAAGTGATCAGCAATATCCTGAATCCCAGCTAAAGCACAGCTGTAGCTTCTTCCATTAATCAAACTGCACACTGTATTTGGAAGGTTTAGCTGAACTCATTGAATGAGTGGATATTTTTGACAGTAAATCATTTTGGTTCCCGCAAGAATTTCGCATGCAGTTTTATTTTAAGGTTGGTTGGCCAGCTTTAGCCAATGCTGAACAAACAAGCTGTCTGTCTCTGTAAACAGTATCAGGGATTTCCCTCTTCTGCAATAACATATGTGCTGCAGGTGGAATTTTCCATATTCCACAAAAGTTATAATTTAATGTGATTTTCCACCAGAAAATGGAATCCATGGCACAAAGAAAGCATTTTCCTACTGTTTTTGAGCATCTGGGAACTTATTAGATGTCAGTTCTGGAACCCTATTATTTGTTCTCCCTAACTCTGGATAGCACATTTTGCTAGACCAACCAATATTGACAAGTAGATCTCAAGCACACGGAGGTGAGAACTCCAGAACCTCTGTAGCTCAGACTGACCTCTGCATTGAGGCAGAAAAATAAATCTGAATGAGAGCCTACCTGAAATTTGGAAAAGTGCATACTGTGTTTGATAGATCACCGTGCTGGGAATATTGAATTCCCCATTGAGGGTCAGGGTCGCATATATTTATTCATCTCCTTTGCCAAAAGGCAACAACTTTAACACAGGCTAAAGTGATTTTTTTTTGTTCTGCAGTGACTGGACTCGTGTCCTCTTCCTTGCAATAGCCATTAGAGGGGCTTTACCTTCCCAGTTAGCCCCATCTCCTGTCACTCCTTTGCTGCAGGTGTGACCCTGGTCATTCCATTGCTGCCCTGAAAGTCTTTGGATAGATGAAATCAGGAACACAAATGATGCCAATTCTGTGGCATCTAAATGAAGGAGAGGAAGTAGTAAAGTCTGTTTCTTTCTTTCTTTCTTTCTTTCTTTCTTTCTAAAACATGCTTGCTGTGAATACGATTCAAACTGCTTGTTTTAAATGGATCTTTAGTTGCTTTGGGGGAAGTGAGATGGAACAGTTATAACAAGAGGACTTTGATATATTTACCTAAGTCATTCAAGCCATATTGGGCAATACCAGCTGTAAACCTAATCTCTAGACAAAATTTCTTAAACTCTAGGTAAAAACAGTGATAAGCATTTATGTTTACTTGACATTGAGTGGCTCTAAGCACTTTCACAGACAGGCTGGGTGTCATCTGTGTCTCGTCTGGAACTACTGAGTATACCATCTGAAACCCCTGCAGCATGAAGCACCAGTTACTCCTTTTCTGCCAGAAATGTTAGTGGAGCCACTGATGTAGCCACTGGGATATGTTCCAGTGCTTCCTAATAAAAGAGAGAAAACTAAGCTCTCAAGACATCTTGCTTCTGGGCTAACTTGCCACAGCCACATGATTTTCACATTTTCTGCAGAATGAATTAAATGATCCACATCAAACATCAACAATGGGAGTAACTCAATCTACTCTTTAAAGAGCTGGGTGAAGCCCACGCTTCTCTGGCTTCAGGCTCTGATGAGAGATAGCAAGACTTGTAAACAAACCAGGAGAGATAGCACAGTCCTGTTTGTCTTCAATCCCCTCCTGTCACTACTCCTCCTTTTTCCTGACCTGGATAATCTTTATTCTGACTCAGGTACCTCACCTCTGTTATAGCCAGAGAAAAAGATCCTATGTATTTCAAATGAAACAAATTGCTTTAGGCTATTGTGGATAAATTACAGATGACTGAGTGTCCAAGCACTGGATTTGGCTCTAGACATGAATTGCAGATGCCTGTAGAATTGTGGATTTTTTTTCTAGGTTCTTTAATAAGAATATATTTCTTCAAGAAGAATGACAGCATATGTTCATGTCCATTTTGATTCAGGATGGTGAATAAAGGTTTTCTGATGTGTTGCCATTGCAGAGGCTTGTTATTTGCATCAGGATCAGTGAGAAGTGGCTGCTACCTCAACCTCTTCACTAAAGTTCATGATTAGGCTGAATAGAAAACCAGTGCTTTCTCCTTACATTTTGAAACAGGCTGAAGTTAAAGAACATCAAATAAAAATCACTCATGAACCTTGAAGCACCAAAACAAGATGGGTAAAGGCAGCTTCCCTGATCTGATTCAGAGAGATCATCCATATCTCTGGTGTGACTGTGGTCCATCAGTGGACAGCATGGAGCAGGTAATGTGCAGCATTTGATTTTCCATTCTGTAATGGTTACACAAGGGTGGACTGCCAGGACCCTTGCACTGGACTTGACTGAAGTTCATCAAGCCCAGAAAGCTTTGTTAATCTATGTTGTCTCAAGAAACAAATGTTTCCCCACAAAGCTTGAATTTTACCTGAAAAAATCTGGATCTGCTTGTGGCTGTCTGTGCTATACTCCAGGTTCAGAAGCACCTTCTGCAATGATTGATTTACTTCTTAACACAAAGACACATTTCTAATGAAAGCTTGGAATAACAATGTGGTTTCCTGCTGCCAGCTCAGGCTACAGACTTTCCAAGGCTATGGCCATCTGCTGCTCCACAGCAGTGTGAGGCCACGTCGAAGTCATCCCACAGGCACTTCTGTAATATTCATGATTATTATAATCTTCATAACTACTACCAGATTTATAAAGCTTTGAAGTTTTGCTTTCGTTGCTGGCTTGGGAGAACAATAGTGAGCAGTGGAGGCCTGGGGGTTTCTTCAGTCTTCTTTAGCAAAGAATTGCAAATCCAAAGCCAAAGTAGTGGAGTGATTGTCAGCAGTGAGAGAAGCCAGCCCATGCTCACTCAAATCCAGTGATCATTATCTAGTCTTGTCTTGTACTTTCACAAAAACTTAAGCCAACTGACTTTTTCATAGTGTGAAATTGACTTTTTTTCTTGAAATCTAAAGGGGAAAAAACCTCTCTAGAATAGAAATTTAACTCTTGCATTGACCTTGGCTTGGATGTTAATACTTGGAACACATAAAAAGTGATTCATTCGTAGGGAATGATTTACTACAGATGACAAACAAGTCAAGAGCCCCTGAATTTGTCACCTAGAAACCATGAAAGAATGGTATTTTAGATTTTTGAAAGCATCATAAATCCAAAATCTGTATAATCGCTGTATGAGTTTTAAAAAACACAATGGAACATCATTTTATTTCTTGTTGAAGGGTACCTCTGATGAAAATGCAAACTGACTGAAGCTTCTTTTCACACTCACATGCAAGGTTTGATGAAATTATTCTTCTGAAAGTTTTTCAGGAGCACATGATCTTGCTTGTCAAAAGAATCATAGAATTACTTATGTTGGAAAAGAGCTTTAAGGTCATCAAGTCCAACCATTAACCCAGCATTGCCAAGGCCACCACTAAACTATGTCCCTAAGTTCCACATCTACACATCTTTTAAATACCTGGGATGGTGACTCCACCCTTTCCCTGGGCAGCCTGTTCCAAAGCTTGACCACCTTTTCCATGAAAAAACTGTTCCTCATATCCAACCCAAACCTCCCCTGGCAAAACTCGAAGACATCTCCTGTCATGTTACTGGAGAGGAGAGACTGCCCTGACCTTGCTACAACCTCTTTTCTAGAAGTGAGACACTAAACTGGATCTTAGATTAAAACCCAGAATGTGAAAAAGACCAAAGCATTGTGACAGGTCTATTTTCACTCTTTTGTTTTCCACGGAAAATTTGCAAATATCTCAGTTAACAAAGAGGAAAAATAATAAAAATCTTAAGAAGTTCTGAATTTCCTGCCTGACTCCACTTTAATAAAGAATAAGCCAGACTATACAACACGGGAGGACTGGAAGCAGAGAATGCCACAGGGAAAAATTTACCCTGCCATAAACATGTTGTTGCTCATACTTGTCATGGACACTGGAGTTAACTACTGCTCCTCCTGGGAATATCTTTGGATTTGCTGTGAACGCAAATGTCCATACAAGTCATCAAGTCTGTTCAGTTATAAATACAGCCTCCAAAAACTGCCACCAACAGCAGAGTGCTGCTGCTTCTGTGTTCAGCCTGTGCATTGAGTCAGTGGCAAAAACTGCAGGAGGAATAATATTCATGTTAATTTGTGTCTAGGAATAGGCAATCTGTGAGTTTGGGATGGCTACAATACAGTGGTTGTGTATGAAGGAAAAGTGCTCAGCTCTACAGAGAACCTGACTGACAGCTCTGCTGAGAATACTCTGTAATGTATCAGCTGTTTTTTTTAACCTCTTCATCTGAAGAGACTGAGCGGTAAATTTTAATCATTACTCCTGGAAGAAGTAATGCAAAGCAATGTCTGACAGTGTCAGAAGGGGTGGGACAGCTGGCTGTTTCCTTTACTTTTCCTTTTTTTAAACAGAGGGTGTAACATAGATGGTGCTCTGTGGCTCACTTTTCCATTTGTAAAACTTTATCTAGAGCTTCAGTCATGGAAAAGTCATTTGCAGCACTTTGTTTCCTCTCAAATTGAGGTCAAAATATGCTCATGTCTGGTGGGAAGGGCTGCGGAGTCGAAGAGTCGAAGCCACGGAAATGGAAGCGCCATTAAAATGCAGGTAAGGTAGAAACAGCCTGTGGTGTATAGGGCAGATTCCTGCGCTGAACTGCAATAAGGTGATCTTGTAGGATGTAACCAATGGTAAATCACCAAAGACTGGTTAAGTAAAGACAAAACCAATCATAACCATGTCAACAAGAAAGATGATGTGATTGGCACCTGGGCTAATTTCCTAACAGAACTTACTTTTCCTTTGAAGAAAAATACTTGAATGCATATAGTAACATATTTAGAGGTCATTAAACCAAAGTAATTTATTTAAACAAAGTAAAAAGCCTCTGATTGTGATTCAGGACCTTTTGTACTTTTGCAGTGCAACTCCGGCAATGTCATTGCCCTTTGAAGAGAGTGCTGCTGAAGAGCAAGACCATAACGATTACACAGGCTCTTCAGAAATGCTCCCCCTTCCTGCTCTGTGCCTCCCTTCCCTGCCACAGGGCATGTCAGCACAGAGATCCTGGAAAGCACTGAAAGGAAAACCAGAACAAAGAAGTGTGAAGATGATGCAGATCATGAGGGCAAAAGGAATATATCTGGGACTTCCCCAAACCCATGACTTTTTTTTTTTTTTGTGGTTGCAGTTATTTGCAAATGCTCCTACTCCATGAAACGTTCTGGAAGAGGCTGGATTACTCTAGCTTTTACTGTCATTCCCCACTCAGACTTTTACAAAGCAGGAGTAATCTGAGAGACAAAAATAATTTAAGACCTTGGTTAATCCATTTTGCAGTTGTTGGCAGCTTTGTCTCTGATCACCATCTGGGAGGATGCACTGTCTACAGGAACACAACACTGGGAAGATTTAGAGAACTTACAGGCAGAAGAGTTTCCATCGTTTAACCCATTTCCATGCTGGGGCAAGAATTGCTCCTTATTTGTATATTGAACAGTCTATTGTCTAATTTTAAACATCTCACCAATGAGGGTTCTTGTCATTCTCCCTGGAGAGAGAACCTTACCACAACAGTCAGCAGAAAAGTTTTCTTGTAAAAATGTCAGCTGGTTATCAGGGACAAGCTAAGGAGTACCAAGGTCAGATTGTTGGGAAGTGCTGATGGGAGGACGGGGATGATAACATCAGCAGCATTGCTGGAACATCAGCAGCATCCTTCCCCCAGGAAGGAGAGCTTGTGAAAATGGGGTTCCTTTTGGGATCCTCTCAACGTCCTCTGGGGGTTGTAGGGCTGGTGTGCCATGAGGGTCCTCTCCACTGTTTGAAGGGTTGAGTGGCGATTGAGCTGTTTCAGCAGCTGAAAAGAGAGCTCAGCACTGTTATTTCCCCAGTGGTATATCAGATTTACAGGAGCAAAGGAAGAGGAGAGGGGAGGCAGATTGGTGGGGGTGCAGGTAGTCCTGCTGCTGGGTTTGGGACATGTTAAGGAGGGCAACCTCACCTTGTACTGTGGCTGACTAATATAGCTGTAGCATTGATGGATTCTGAGCAGAAGAGTCTTCTAAATGAAACTGGCGGTTTTCAATGATTATCGTTAGCAAGATGTCACAGTCACAGCTGCCATCGTGGGTTTGAAAGGAAAACACTTTCTGGAACTGTCTAGACCAGATTTCTTGGCTTTTTTGCATTAAAACAAAAGTAGGAACCGAGATCTTGGAAAACTGATCCTTAATGCATTTTCCTGATTCTGCTTTCCCCTTTGTAAGGGTGTTACAGCATCATGCTACTCCATCATCTCATCTCAGCTCAGAACTGGGCATCCATATTCACAACCAGCTGAGCATGGAGTTGTTTCCTGTCCAGTGTCAGATTTGGTATCTAGTTTTTCCAGCAGGGCAGTATGGCATGAGATTGAAGGGGTGGGTGAAGAACAAAATGCCATTCTACAGGTCAAGGAAACCCAGCCTACTTTTAGCTTTTAGTTCAAACAAATCATCTCTCTTCTAAGACAGATTTTTCTCATTTGGGGATGTTACTTTTATTATAATTTATTATAATAATTCATGAGGTCCTGAGCCCTCTGTCCTTCAAGGTTTCTAAAATAAACCAGGCATTCTGGCATTTGGCATCCTTTGAAATATACCATGCCAAAAGAATGCAGACCCATGAGGAGAGAGGTTTATGATGTCTGCTTTCAGAGTATTATTGTTCCCACTCCCAGTTCATCATATTAGGGTAGTTTGCAGTGGCTACATGAACAGCTCTCTGCTAACATCTTCGTCGAGTGCAATAATTTAAACATGCCTCCATGGTACAAGCACACCCAGCAATTACATTTTTAAGACATGGGCAATCAATTAGGAACCACACTGGCACAGAAAGATATTGACAGTACTAATTGTCTTCTGTCACTGTCACTGCTTATTCTGCTCTGTTTTGCTCATTCCCTCCATTTTCCCAGATAATCCAAATTCACATGGGTGGGCGCTTGTGTGAGTTGGATATCAATGTCTGGAGAGCATTTCCTGGCCCCCTCAGCTCTGACATGTGACTGACAGATTTCCTACTGACAATACACGCTTTTAAGGGCTCAGATATGACCCCATTTTGGCTGCTTGCTGTAGCTTTGTGGGCCAAGTATAAACCAGCATGGGTTCAGCTTGAAAACGAGTCATGAAGCCACCCTGAGCAGCACTGTCCTTCAGGGTGTTTTGCACTGGGAAAGTGTCGAGTTCTCTGGGATTCCATAGGAGTTGCAGAAGCAAAATGCCATTTTTTTTTTTCCCCTTAAAATAATATGCCCCAAATATATATCCTATTCTAAGGAAGCTAAGAAAGAAAGAGAACAACTATACTAAGCTTTATAGGCTGATTACTCTAAGTGTATCTGATCTCACATTTAATCAAGTTCCTTCTAGTTTTCCTCACTCCTTCCTTTCTGTTTTTGCTTTTTGAAAAAATAATCAGGGGCATACAGTGTATTTAATGAAATTAATTCTATATACACAATAATCTGGCAAGAAAGAAGAGGGGTGTTGACAATCAGAACGGAGACCAAAAAAAGAAACAAATCATTTTTAACTTAATACAACAGTAAACTAGAATTATCAGGAGAAGTAATTTGATTGACTGCATAAAGAAGAGCAAGGCAGATAAGAAAGCTTTCTTGCATTGCCACCAGATTTAAATGCAGCGATGGCAATGTGTGTATGAAGGAAAAAGGGAGACTTAAGTGCATTCTAGGTCAGATATTAATAGGGTTTGGGAATAAAGGAGGAAGGAGGCTGGAAGAATTTGTAAATAGAATCTGAAGACTGCAAACAAGATTGAGAATATAATAACAGAGACTTCAGAAGGAGGTAGAGTGAAAGTCTAGAGGAAATATATACTCAACATAATCTGTGTGGGAAATTACTAACCAAATACAAATTCTCAAAGCACGTCCACATGTCATCTCTCCACTTAGTAAACCTTCCTCTCACGACACTGGATTGCTGCTTCAATACTGAAAATGGGGCAGGGAAATCCAGGGATATTGAATTCATACAAACTTGTCATCTCATGGACAGACTCTCCAGGTGAAATAATGTTGAGTTATAAGTTATATCCTTTTCTCTACTTTGACCCTGTTTGGGTCTACTGCTATTTATACATGTCCCAACAGCCAAAAAAAAAAAAAAAAAGTACAGCGAATCTTGACATTTAAGATTCAGGCTATCATGAGGAATGATGAGACCAACATAGAAAAGCAGTCGTTCCCTGGTCTTGGAAGCATTTTCTGGGCCAAAAACCCAAAAGTGTATTTCCACATGATCTTTTTTTATATATTCTCTCTAAATAGTTTAACAGAAATATCTGAGGAGAGAAAAAAGGAAATATTAAAAATAGAATTTCACCAGTTTACAAACAAGTTCTATGCAGAAAATTATTTCCAAAAATGAAGCCACTCTTGGGAATGTCCTGTGCAGAGCCAAGAGTTGGACTCGGTGATCCTTCTGGGTCCCTTCTAACTCAAGATATTCCATGATTCTGTGATTCTATATTTTGTCTTCTCTTCTGCTTTTCTGCAGCTGCATGTCTGTATACAAGATACAGACTCCATTCTGTCAAGGAGATGAGATATACCCCCAAGTCTTGTTTTCCCAACAGCAGAAATCCAGCTATTGACCTAATTATGTGACTCTCCTTGCTGAAGGCAAGGGAATGACCTTTTCTTAGTTGGAAAAGATGGCATATCTCTGCATACCCCTTCTAGACAGTTATCCAAGGGCTATCTGTCAGCGTCCCTAACTCCTCATCATGGGGTAATCTTCTCTGACCTGTACATTGCCCAGTAAATCAGGTCCAAGGTTGCATGAGAAAGGACCCAAAGGTCCTCGATGAAAACTAAGCACTTAGGTCAAAACTCTGCCTAAATTGCAGCCCTGAAACTCTAATAAAGGTCAATGGCAGTACATGAGTACAGAATATGGCTCTTCTGTTTCAGACTGTGTTGTATCTGTCTCAACTCTGAAGCTGGCAGTTTCCTCTCTGCCCAAAGCTCTTTCTCACATGAGACTCGTATGTCACTGTTGGGGCTCTAGCTGATGGTTCTTTCTCATCTCATTGTTTATACTATCATGACCTTTTGTTGTTCACATGTCAAGAGCCCTCATTAACATTTTAGACATGAGGTCATGCTTCTAATCAACCATGCCCCCTTATTCAATTAACATTTCCAATGTTTTTAAATTAAGTGTTGGTCCACAGGCCAGGGAATTTCCTTCCAATTAGTACCAGTAGTGAAAAGCAGATATCAAAATTTATTTGCTTATATCAGTACTCTCTTTTGATCTGTTGAAAGGATCTGGTGAACCTACAATTAAGAAGTTCCTCCTAGGTATCTTTTCCCAAAGGACCAACAATACCTGCCGGGGTCTATTAGCATTTCAATATATTTCCCACCTCAGGAAATGTCTCTGCTTCCTTGCCTGACTGGTTAATGTGGCTATATATTTTGCATGCATACAACTTAAAGTCACGGCCTGCCATCGCTGAGACTCATTGTGCTCTGATGTGGAACAGTTAGGGATTAGACTTGCATTTTCAACCTTTTCCACCTCTCAGGAAGGGTCAAATGTGCAGAGCCATTTGGGAAGGGTCAAACATTCAGTGCTGTCAAGGAGGGAGCAACAGCATCTGCAGCAGACGACAAGAGAATGACAGTGCTCTGTGTGAAATGTGGGTATCCGAGTTCTTGGCTGCTTCACACGCTTATCTCTGAGATGTGCATGATTACCAGGACTTGTCTGCATTGCTGCTGGGCATGTGGACTGAGAAGCAGGGTGCTCAGGAGGCATGAAATGCTTCCTGGTCTCAGCCTCAGATTAAATCTCTTGGAAGGAGAGCAGAATATCTTGTGGCAAGGATATTCCACCATGTTATTAGTTTTAAAGTACTGAATACTTAGTGCAAACCAGAACACGTCTGAAGCAAACAATTTTAATGAGACTTAGGAACAGATCAACTCCTCCAGAAGTTACATGGGAGTATAATTGCCTCAACCTTTGCCTGTGGGGACACACAGCACATGTCTGCATCTTGACCTGGTTTAAGTGAATGGAAAGGATTCTTTACCCAACTGTTGGTTCTCACAATTGCAAGTCAGATGCAAGTTCCCATTTGAAGCCAGGAAGATTGCCATCTGCATCTTGCCAAGGCCAACCTGTGCAAACACAGCCCAGAACTGGGAGCAGGGGTTATAAACAGACATAGTCCTAGAGCACTGAAATTCAAGGCCCAGTTCCAACTTTACAGCTAGGAGGTGCAGGAAGTTTTCTTTGCTTGAGATCCTATTGTAAACACCTTGTGCAAGGGTGACAGACGCGTTGTAGGAACTTTTTACCCATTCTTTCCCACTGTCCCTGTGATTGATGACATGTAGTCATGCAGCCTTGACTACACTGCCACAGGCTGTCACCACATCAGCACACACTGGTGGTTGGACTCAGTTGTGCTCAATATCCTCCTCTGGGCCCAATTCCGTCAGCACTGTTCCACTAAAGTACAGTGCTTTGTAAGCACAATCTGTGTCACACTCTGTCCTCTGATGTTTATAATAATTCAGGTAGATTTTGCTTTGTGGAAATAAGTGGTTCATGAATGATCCCGTGTTCATTTTTAAAGAGAGAACCTTCTCATGGTTTGGGATCTGTTGGGAGGGGCAGTTCTGAGGCCAATCTGGACTAAGCATCCCTTACATGTTTTGCTGAGATTGTGAAGGATGAGACTCAATGACCCAGACTGTCCTCTCTAACTCCAGCCTTTGACATAGTTCAGGAACAGAGGGTTTTTTCCAAAGTGCATTCAAGTGTATCTCAGACTGAGAGATCAGTTAGGAACTCTTTAAGGAAAGGAGTTGCAGTTATCTTAGTAGTTAAAGGAATTTTTAAAGGTGGGGAGAAAGCTGACGTGCTGACGTACACAGAGAAAGAAATACAGAAAAGTACCAATGGCAATATTAATGGGGCCAGGAGGAATCTAATCTAAGCCTTTTAGGTGGAGAGTGCTGAGTCTTTTCTTGCATTTATCAGTGAAAATCAAAAGTAACTCCCCCAAAGTCAGTAGATTTATGCCAGCATAGCCCAAGGAAGCAGACTGCCTGGAACCACTGCTAATTTGAACACAGACTAATATAAGTCTGTGGGAATAAATCTTAGACAGGGGGTATAAAAGTGAAATGTTTGTGTCAGCCTAACCTGTTCCAAATGTCAGAGTCTGAAGGATACTACAAACCAGGAAGATCTAAGACAGGCAAAAAAAAGGTAAAGATAAAATAACCCACCAAATGTGCCTGAAAGTGCTCCTACTGAAATCAGTAGTGATTTTGGCATTGGCTTCCAGGGGTGCAGGATTCAATACATGGGAGACTATGATAACAGGAATTTCAGAAAGGGGAAGCTAATAACCTGCGAGTGAAAGAAGGTAGGTCTGAGTCCCAGCATGCTTCCCCCAAGATCATAAACATGACTGGACAAATAAGGAATGAAAGTATTGAAACAGCAGGCCAAATTTCTTACCAGCTTACACTGAAGGCAGATGTCCAAACTGTGGGATTGGTGATGCTTTTCCACACATCACCAGGCTTGTAGAACTTCTGAATGGTGTAGGGATGCATACACCCCTGTTCCCCGTGTTCCAGTTTAGGGTGGCAATGGCGAAGTGCAGAGTTGTTCCCATCTCAGAGATGAAGTCATGCCTACAGAGCAACTTTGTGAACTTAGGATCCTGCCCATCATCCAGCAAAACCAGAGAGAAAAGTTCTATGGCAGATGGATGAGACTCAGAAATATAGTCTTGTAAACATATGCACGGTATCTGAGCTGAGAACCCAGGTGTTGTGTCCCTCTGGTTAAATTCAGGATCACCTGAATTTATAGTCTTCAGCAGCAAAACCTAAATTCAATTGAGTTGTGCACTCAACAGGGTCAGTAACTTTGCAACCCCAGTAGGGCTGGGAAAAACTGGTGAGATTTGATTCATTTATCACTGCAGCCTTGGATTTAAATGCCACATTCACCAGCTTTCTCTCAAGAGGCACTACAAATCTTCAGATAGTGGTATCAACATACTGTCCGCATGGCCTCTCTATAAAGAAATCCTGTTGTCACACACTGATCAATAAGAGGCAGGTATGCCTCAGGTTTCCAATCATTATGAATCCATTTAGAATTCAATGCAATAGCAGCAATCACATTGAATTAATTAAGGGATTTGCAAGGATGGCTTATGTAGTTCCACAGCAATTCCCTTGTAATTCAGCACTAATTAAGCATTATTTCATGCAGGAAATAATGAGCTGTAGAAACATTGTTAGTGCCAAATAATGGAATAAAGGTGTGTTTGCATATTATAAACACTCCATAAACGTTCAAAGAGGTTAGAGCAGGTCTTGACTTTTTTACCCTGGAGAAGGGAAAGGATCCTAAAGGAATCATCTTGTTTAACTCAGCGGAGTGTCACCTAAATAAATATTGAATTAAAGAGGGACACACTGTAAGATGGAAAATCACTCTGACTTCTCACATTTGAAATGTCACTGGTTTAATTATTAGATTGTTTCCACATCAGTGCCATTTCTGAGAAGGGTTTGGTGTTTAGACAAGGCAGAGTTCTGGAGCTGGTGTTAGCAGACCTTACTGTTACTTATAAAAGGCAATAGGCCTTGAAACTTTTCATTTAAAGAGAACTTTCAGAACATGCCAGTTTCCAATTTCATTTAGGACCAGATTTCTGGGTGCTCAACAACAACAAGTTTTTGAAAACCAAATATACCACAGTGTATTTATATACACAACTTTTCTCCTCTATTCCCAGCTGGGGCTTGGCTATAACATGGTGGTAAAAAGAAGCTACTCCCTTTTTCATGGAGACGTTGCTATAAGCCTTTCATCTCTAACAGTGCTGACTGTGACTGAGAAGTATGGGACACTGTTCAAAGCCAAGTGGATCTGCTTTCTGAAGAGCAAATGCCAGAAGATCCCTGGGAATGGCTCTGCAGTCCATCGCTGAGATTGTCTGTGAGGGGCTGGGTACCACAACACAGCACACACACCCTGACACATGTTAACCCAGGAATATGGTGGGGTGGGATTTAAGAGGAGTTGCAATGCTCACACCCCAGCGATTTCGGTTCAGCTCACAAATTAGACCCTAAAAGCCCAATTTTAACTGGACTGCTTAATTAGAAATTAGTTTGTCAGACACATAAGGCTTTTGGCTGGCACAATGGCATGCAAGTATTTGCTATAAATATTCTTCCCTTAGCCATGAAAGATTCAGACATAAACAAAAGTTGTTGAGAATGGGGGTTTGTTTCATTTTGTTTTGTTTTACTTTGAAAGATCAGCAAAATGTCCAAAACATCAACTATTTTGAAAAAAATTATATTGGTCTGGGGGTTCAGATGCTGTTATTGGCTTGCTGCCTTTGTTGCTTATGGCCCTTGATTGCCAGGCAGGTGTTTATAATTTCCAAGCAGCCACCCGAGGATGGGGAAAGTTTGTCAGAGCAATGCTGAAGATGAGAAAACTTTCTCTCCCAATGCAACATCTGAATTTTCTCTGTTGCTTGTATTTCTGGGGCAGATGATTAAACATTATAGCTCCCAGCATTGCCATGACAGGCAGAGAGTGTGACAATGTCAGGGAAAGGAGGAGCTTGTTCCTGTTACTGTTTGCTTTATATCACTGGCTTTGAAAGTCTCATCTTCACAATGGTGGGGGCAGGTACTGTGTCAGTCCTTCAATCAGCTGACATTTTTTTAACCTCTATTGACTTGTGAGACCTCCTAATTTCCTCCTCTGACTCCTCTCAGTCTCACAACTCTGAAATTCAATATATGAGAAAGAGGAATGCAAGAAGGCTTGGAAGCCTGAACTAATCAGGTGTTGTCAGGTGGGAACTTTGAGTCACATCATCATGAGCTATGGGGTTTTTTTGTCATTCATCTGAAAATGCTGTTTGGGTTGAATTTAAAACGCAGGTCAAGTTAAAGTGGCAGGTCTTGCTATTGGAACCCTTTCTCTAGAATCATCCCATTTGCTTTCAAGGGGAACCAGCTGCTCCCCAAATGCTTCTAACACCAAATTCAAGCTCCTGCTCGTCCAAGAAGCTGATGGCTCTGTGCAAAGCTAATTGCTTGTTTGTCATGTTTTGCTTCTGCTGTGACTGTGGTGATTTTGTGTAGATTTTTTTCACCCCTTTCCCTTCAAAGCAGTAACTTTCCTCAACAGATCTGGCTTCAAACAAAAAGACACTGCAGCTTTAATGAAAATTTAAAAGTCAATGAGTCAGACACAAAAAGAGACATGATCCAGGATGAGCTCAGTCCAATGAATAAATTCAAACCATTTAGTGAATGTTTGGAAAGATCAGAAGGGCACCTTTGCTTGCAGCATTTTAACAAGCCCCCATGAATTAGCAAGAGGCCTGAAAAATGAGTGGCAGTGGTGGGGAGTAATTCAGTTGTGATCACTTGAGGGTGATGAATGAGGAAGTGACATAGTCTGTGCAGAGACAAGTCATCTTTTCTAAAACAATTGTACTTAGCCCTCATGTCTGGAGATTTATATTGCAGTGGTGGCAATGCTGGTAATTAATGAAACGTTCCTGGGTTTTGGGAGAATTGCTAGAAACACAAGGCTGAAGAAGAAGCCATGTGAAGACCCGAAGAGATTTTCTCAAAAGGCTGAAATATTCTTGGATGCTGGACGTTGCTGCACAAGGCTGATAAATTTGTCTTTAGCCTGGGAGATTGAGCATGGTTTAAAAGGGCTGGGAAAAAAATGACTTTGAGGCACATTTTAAGGTAGATGGAGGATGAATTAAGATTAATGAGAGTCTTACAAGTGGGCTGAAGCTAGCAGTGCTGATATGAAAACTGTGATAAAAGCCAGCAAGACCAGCCTCAGAATGCGAATTACTTGCTTTAGTCAGTGCCCCTCGTGGCTGTGGCTAAGCCATTGTGTGCGCATGTGTGTGAATGCAGGTATGTACAACTCACACCCATTTTACATTAACCATGCACAAAATCCCAGTGACCATCAGGAAAAAAGGAGGAAAACACCCTCAAATCACAAGATGCAAGACATTTATTTTCTTTCTCTCTTCCCCAAACTATACATCAAAATGCTGATTGCATCCTGTTAATAGTTAAATGTGCTGTGAGTTAAATAGACCTAACAAGGCAGTTTTCAAACAGGAAACCTGGTAGGAGTTTAATGACATCTCACAGTACACCCATCCTGGCAATATAATCATTAAAATTTGTCAAGTGTAAAAACGGATGACAAAACATTACCCCAGAGCAACTTACTGTATAAATGCAACAATGAAGCTGCTAAATGGTTTCTCTGGATCTTTGCTTCTCGACTTGAAGTCATATTGATTTGGCCTCAATCCCTGAAGGACACAGGTTCATAGTTTTATGGAGAATGCAAGATTAGAAAGATTCGCCTTACACGAGAGGTTTCCAAGTCTGCTCTGGAAAGTGGTGCATATTTATTATAAAGAGAGCAACCAGAAATGACTGGGATTGTCTTGGAAACACAAAGCTTTGTGTTTGCTCTTTAAAAAAATATCAAGCTAGGAAGAAGTTGATTCCACAATGAGTAACCACACTGCCACGCACTATTCCTAAAACTGCATGGATCCAGACAGGAAATTTGTTAGTTGGAGAAATTTCACAGAAGGAAAAATCTTATTGCTGAAAGGTCCTTGATGCAGAAGCCACTCATCATGAAGATGAAAGGGAAAAAACCCCCCCATATAAATGTATGTAAATATATTCAGATATTTGTGAACATTAAAACCTTAACTGCAGTGGGATGTCAGAATATAAGACATTGCCCTTGTGGCCTGCCTGAGGTTGGAAAGAGGATCACCCCACGGAGTGCAGCACCCATTGGGTGCAGGTTACACCAGAAGAGGAAATGAAATGCTGTTTGCTGAAGGTCTTGATAATGCAGGGTCTGCATAGCTTGTTAAGCTACTGACTCCTTAGAGCACCTGCATGCAGCAAACACTTGGTATCTTCACTGAAGAGGAGCTGTTTCATGTAGCACCTTTAAAAAAATTTATGTCATTACTATGCCACTCTAGAAGTAACCAGAACTTGTGGCTGAGACAAATTCATAGCCCTTGCAAAAGTAGATGCTTCTGTGCCTCAAATGACAACTATTTGACATAACTTCTGGGCAAGAGAACAGGCCTTGGAAGGCAAAGGAACTACTCACCTTTGTACACAGTTAATGGGAGATGGCAGGACTGGAACTGGGACATGGTAGAAGATATGAATGGCTTCTTTATATAATGGCATGCTTCCCTTTGTGCCTCTGATGGAGTACAAAGTACTGCAATGTGTATTCACTTTGATATTGGGTTAAACCTGCAGCATAATGGAAAGGGGCCCTGGTGGAACTCAAACAACTCTTGTTGAGTGGCAACTGAACCTAGAGAAATTTTCTGATTAGTGGAAGAATGGTTCAGCTCTGATCATCTTGAGGCTGGCTGAGCATTACCATGATGTTCAACATTTGAATGTGAAATCACCAGAAAATAACTGTGTGACTTTGGATTTCATTATTTTTAGGCAAAATATTTCTTCAAGAAAAATAGTCTTTGTGAAATTTTGGCTTGTCTCTTCAAAGCAGTGGGAAAGCAGTTCTTAAAGGGAGAATGTCTTTCATACACAAATATAAGCAAATCCTGAATTGAAAGATGGATAGCAGCCTTGTTGGGCTGTTTTTTTGTATGTTTTTAAAATAAGAATAACACCATGCCACAGTTTGTGGGCTTCCTAAAGAGTTTCCCATACACTTGCAAGCTTCATAAGCACAGTCTCCTCTGCATATGGAAGCTTAGTAAAATGTTTAAGTTGCTATGAGCTGTTTCAGTCATTTTACAGTATCATAATGCAACAATTCCTTATTGATGAAATTTTTCAATTCACCTAGTAGTTTCCACACAGTTTAGGATTTGTCAAAAACGAATGGTTTTGGTCACTCAAAGAATCACCAGTAAAGGTATTGGTAAAAGCAAGTTTAATATTGCAGTGAAAATGCAACAAAGTTGATTGGCAAGGTTCACTCCACTACTTACTAGATGGTTAAAGCACATGGGGAAAAAACTGGACTAAAATCTAAAATCATTCTAAAACAAGTATCAAACAAAAATTATCTACATGCAGGCTGGGGATGAAAAAAAGGTAAGGATAGGAAAAGGTAAGGATAAAAAGTAATAAGGGAGACCCTCCTGTTGGCTCACAAGTACTCGTAAGGAGTGGACTCCCTTGCTAAATTTAGTCCCAGACCTGGCTAACAGTTTAGGCCTAAAGGTTTTAACAGCCTTAAAGTAGCAGCACTTACTTGATAGCCTGATTTCAACAATTTAACAAAAGATTCCTTTAGTATTTACTACAACACAGCTCTAAGTCACAGTAACTCACTCATAGGCTTATCGTATGAATCTAAAGGAGCAAAATTCACAGTACATTTGCTATAGCATATTCACATACACAGAGAGACCTAAATTGTTATGTAAAAGGTACATATACCGGGTGAAAATTCCCCCTGAGTTCAGTGCTCACATTGGATGCTTTTGCACCATCTCAGTAGGTGAAGGGTCGAGCCTTGAGGAGTGGGATTACTAGCCCAACCCCAGCATTTTTTTAGAAATGTGTATTTTTAAAATTCTATTAGTGGGTTTTAATGGTATTTAAAAAAGAGAAGGGCTGAGAAACTCCACTGTGCTGCAGTGTGTTCCCTCCTTAAAAGTCCAGTGACAGGTAAGGGAAAAAAGATAAACTCTCCAGCCATGTAAGGCAGCATTTTAGCCATCAGATAATTTGAAAAGAGCCCTCACATGCTCATATTTTAGAGTAATTCTACTAATATAAATCTCATTTTTAAAACAGCTTGCCTTTAAAAATGAAGCTGGCATCTGAGAAATGGTTTTACTCATTTTGAAATAGATTCTTCTCTAATATATGAAATTAAGGTAAAACCCTTAGTGTGTAGAGCCCAACTCAATTAGCTCTCTCAAATGGCTATTTTCCACTTGATCTAAGCTACACTCAGGTTAGAGCTGCAGAGCTCTCTAGCACCATAATAATACACCTATTTTGGCATCATTCCTTTTAGATTTTATTTTACTTTTTGTTTTAGCAATTAGCACATGCTTTTTGTTAGCTAAGTCCTGTTTCATCCTTCTTCAGCTTCTTCAAGGCCTTTTGTTTTGGTCCTCTCTGGCGTTTCTGACACCTCCTAGTGAAGTGTCAAATTGTAAGTTTAATTAACACATCCTCTACTTTCTTATTTCACACTAGTAGCGAAAATACTGAATAAACTCAGAGCTATTATCAGTACTTTGGTACTCCAGGTCTTTCCACTGACCAGGTTTGACTTCATAGACTATTGTGCCTGTGGGGCTTTGTTTCAATACCTTAAACAGTCTTTTGACCTTGTAACAAAATATGCATTTATGGTTTTTTTACCCCCAGGTAAAACCACCATAGGCTTTGACTTTGGTTTTTAGCCCAGATCTGCCACTGGAGTATGTGGGCTGGAATGAACTGCATCCACAAACACAGAGCAGAGGAACCCTCGGGTAAGAGGAAATGCGCAACCAACGTAAAACTGGCAGGGGCAGACACTACCTCACTCAGCCCTACTGCATGTGGGTCCAAGGAGGGAGAATGGAGAGGAATATATGGCACCTGGTGAATCTCTCTGCCCTAAATCCTCAACTGGCCCAAAGTAAGGATAAATTCACCAACCACATGTTGCACCTAGCTCTATTTGGCCAAAACAGTGAGTCTTTTCCTTGCTCCTTAAAATTCCTCTTGAAAATATCTTCATTTCCCTATTGGCTCTCATAAACTGGTTTAAATCTTTTGCACTAGTGTGCTAAAAATACAAAAAATGACCAAAAACTTTAGTGCATAACAATTACCTATTTACTCAGGTATCTACTTGACCATACAACTACTGTTAGCCAACTATACTTGGTTTAATAGCCAAGGGTTTCATCATTTTGCAGGTAATGTCTGTTTTTGGAGCTTGTTCAGTTATTCTGTAACCTGAACTGACAGATGGAAGTTAATAACACTGGAGGCTGAGAGAGTAATGAATCTTCTTTACACTCTGGTAAGTATACATACCTGTGAAGTGCCGTGCCAAAGGTCTGCCTTTGGAGCCTGCATTTTGGGAGGGATATGCCTCACTTAGGCTGATCTGCCTCGAGAGGATGATATATCCAACCTGCCTCAATAAACCAACTGAGATGGGAGCAAACACCCCGTATGGTGCTGATCTCCTTCTGCTGACCAGAAGTCTCATTTTGAGCCAGCTGATGCTGAGAGAGGAATTCCCCAGCTGTGGTTCATTTTCCAGCTCTTTCTAGATGAGCAATTTCACAAGGAAGTTCTAGATGACTAATTTCCCAGCTTGCAAATGCTTAATGCTGGCTCTTTCCTAAAGTTGCTTCTCCACTTTATTTATCAAAGCAAGTTTCAGACCCCTCTAACAACAAACTAGAGCTTTGAAGGTTCAGAGATTTCCCCTATAAGTATCAATGCCTCAAAAAGAAGCAACAGAAAGGTCAGGGGCATTGCCTTGCAGAAGAGCCTCAAAGTGACTATAAATAAATTATTTTGCCAGATTCTCTCACAAACAAACATATGCACAGCAGTGGCTCAAACACAAATCCCAGGGAATCACATGAATTTCATCTTCTCTGTGAAAAGGGGATGTTATAATCCTGCTATGCTGCTTTTTCTTCCCAAGATCCTCAGCAGACAAAGCTCTCTGCCTCGGAAGCTGGGCTAGGAGGAGATGAAGGCCAGAATGCTGTGTGGTATTCATTTTGCACACTTCATTTTGCACACTCCTGTACAGCTCCTGCATTTCTCTGATTTGCATTCCCCTGTGAAGCAGCCAAATGAATAAACATTAAAGATGGAGGCTGAGCACAGTAAAAGGACAATATTCTTGCTAAAAGCTCTCTTTTGAAAATCAATGTTATAATATAATTTTAAAGCTATTTCCAGCTGTCGTCTCTCCTGATCTGGCTCTCTGGGAGTGGGAAGTATTGGGGAGATTAATGGCAGATTTAACAGCAGAAAGGTCCCCCTTATTTCGATCTGGTACAGATAATGTCCTCTAATGCTTTGTCCATGCTGTGAAATCAGACAAGAAGCCATCTCAGTGCTTTTATTTGCTCAGGTGAAGCACTGGGTAACTGTGAATTTCTGGATTATTGGGGGGGGGTGGGGGACAGGTGACGTTATAGTTGACAGAAAGTCAATGGCATCACAGAAGAGCAGATCAGCTCCAGCAGGCTCTCCATCACTTTCTCCCAGCCAGCAGGAAGCAGCCCAGTCTCACCTCTCCAGTGCAGCATTGAAAACCAGAGCCCTCCTCCCCCTTAGTCCTTGTGGAAGAGCTGACCAGGACATGCTCATATCATCTCAGCTGCACAGAGGTACCTTGCTGCTTTCTTAGGGCTCCAGCTTCACAAACCATTATAGCAATAATAGTCCTTACAGGACCATTTCTAAATGAGTTGTGAAAATAGATTCGGTATATTTGGTTCCAGCAAAAAGCATTTTTTGATAGGCTTTGGGCAAACAATCTGTTCCTTTGATACATCTTACTACTGAGTTTCAAAGAAACCAAATTGATGAAGCTGTGAGGAAAGTGATTTGTTAAAAATTAAGTCTTTTTCTTTGGAGATTCAAGTTGAAAGAACATCTCTCTGTACTGTGCCTAATCAGAACCTTTGAACACTATCAGGCATGGCCCATTAGGGTTGCCAGCCTTCCAAAACAAATTACTTACAGTAATCCCTTGCCTGATGTATGTAGTAAAAGACAACAGTGCAGCTCGACAGCACGGTCATTGCATGAGATTCATAGCATGCAGCTGAGAAAACTTCAATTTATACTTTATACCACAAAGTGGCCATGAACCTCACTTCGGGACAAAGAATATTAAAACCATCAGACTTGCTTAACGTAACTGGTCAGGTTCTCAGCTGGTGCAGCTTCTGTTGACTTTATCAGAGCTGTGCTGATTTACACCTTATGAGAAGCTGACATTCTTCTCTCCAGAGTTTGGAACGTTCTAAAACAAACCTTATCACAAGAGACCGTGAAAGGAATAAGGAGCAGTGAAAGCAATAAGTTGTCGCTACCTTCATTCTCATGCTTTGCTATTGATTATATTTATTAAGTTATTTTGGTGAAATTCCTCAATAGATATGAACCAGCATAATCCTACTGAAAATAATATGGTAACTCCATCCATTCACTTCAATTTTCAGTGTTCATCACTGCATGTTGTAACTCATTCCTTAAACAATTATTTTCTTTATACACTGAGCATGGTCTTGTTTAATCCATTCTGTGACCAGCTATTTGGATGGTCACAAAGACTTCATGATATCATTAAAACTTTCAACTGGATCATAAAATAATTCTGAAGTAAATGAAGCACGGTAACTGAAATTATTTAGTATCTTGCAACTGGGGAAATCTAGTTAGGGAATTGTGTATTTTATGGTAATTGGAAAATAGTGAGCAGTCATCTAACCAAAAAAATGCAGTTTCAGAATCACACTTCATAATGAAGTGTCAGCAATGTCATACACCTTACAGAATGGAAAAAGAATGATGCCTGGTGTATGAATTATGATAGGAACAAATCTAGCCAGGTCCTGTACCAATCTCACCCCAAGTGTCTGGGGAGACCAACAGAACATTCACAGGAACCAGGAATTCAGCCCCAAAGGACTGCTGCTGAGACCTTGGAGAAGTGGCTGGGCAGCTCTGGCGAGGCCAAGGAGAGTGGCAGTCTTAGGATGCTACTCAGCCTCTTGGACTTGAATATTAAAGCTTTCCTTCCTCAGGTGGTTTGGAAGAGGCCTAAGTTTAAGCAAGAGAGTTATTCCAGGTACTTGGAGAGATTCCTCTCATGCTTCAAGCTTGGCTTCTGGTCACGGATCAGACTTTTATAGAGCTTGGACACTGAATTTGGGCTGAATGTATCTCACTTCTGAGACAGTCTTTATTCAGCCAGGAAACAACTTTTCTCACTCTTTGAAGAGGGATTAAAGTGTACTTGGATCACACACTCCTCAATCTCTGCAGCCTTCAACAGTCCATCTACTGAACCCACAGTGACCTGATCAGCTCTTTTATCTTCTATGTAGGTACCTCTCAACTGCAAGCTGCCCAGGTTTGTAGGTGTTGCTCAGCATCACTGGCAAATGAGTGTTTCATCTGCCTTGAAGTGAGCTGCCTTCAGCAACATTTCCTTACTTCTGAAAATCAGCAAACAAAACAATCCTTCAGGTGACATTTTGCAAAACCCTTTCCTTTGGCCTAATTTGGGAACTGTCGAAATCAAAGAAGGCTTGCCACCAATGTCACTCAGATAAGAGTAGCCACAATTGGACCTTTTTTAAAATGACAGTCCCTGAAACTTATCCTTTGCACAACACCTTTGCAAGTATTCTTACCTTTTTTTAGAGGAGAACAATCTTTTTCTCTCTCTCCTTTGAAAGAACAACTGTGTATTTATAGCAAAGTTTGCTGTCATAAGTTAATTGAAGCAATAAGTCTTTACAATCCTTTTTCTTTGCACTGGCCTGTAAAGCAGTGCCATTTTTCTCTTTTCTTAAAAAATGAAAATATAGAACTAGGCTGGATACTAAAATGACAATTCTGTTCTCTGCATGTGCACATTTATATTATCCTTTTATGATGCTTGCACTAGGGAGAAAAGAAGTGGATAGATTGCAAATATTACAAACAGGGCATTTTCCTCATCGTATTTCTGTTACGGGAAAATAACTTCACTCTTTTGAGAGAGGGCTTTTGAAATTCAGAGCAAGAGCTGTTGTAATTAGGCTGATGGGGATGATAAGATAATTTAGGGCAAAGTCTAAGAGAAAGGGCGGTGCCCTGTGCTCCTTCTGATCTGAGGTGGGAGCCAAGTTTATAGAGTGTATAAGGAGGAATTCAAGACTTTTCGAGTTTGAGCATATATGCTAAAGGTAATCATGGTATTTCCTATCCTTCTGACCCTTCTCATTACTCTTGATCTCTGCTGTAAATGCCTTCATTACTTTCACTGCTACTGCCTAAATTAAAACAGACACCGATGTCTCAGTTCCCACTGCTCTTGAGGACTAAGCCTAAGTTTAAAGGGCTGCATAAAAAGTATTAAGGGTAAGATGAAATTTTTGCTAATACAATGTTAAGGTACAGAACACGTTATACAAATTTAGGTTGTCTTCCAAACCTCTTTGATGTTCAGGTAACTATAGGAATAAATCTTAGGATTTGATTCCTGACTGCAGCAGGAGAAATGGGAGCAGGAAGATTTTCAATACAAAGGACTATAGGTAAAATTCTGATGCCCTAAACAGATAAATATATTTGACAAACTCTATTCACTTCTTTAATTGATGATATAATAAATCTCAGTGATAAATGCTCCCTCCAAAAGAACGATGGGATGGCTATCAATGTTTATCCACACCCCACAAACATACAAAATTCTTGCATATTGAAAAAGCCAGTTGTGCCTAAATTGGTGGTTGCCTATTCAAGGCACCTCATTTATTACTGTAGACATGATGCAGGCAAATAAAAGAATGACCAAAGGAGGCTGCTAGGTGGAGAATAGGAGGATAATGAGGTCAGATAAAATGTCTGGGTCTCATTAATCCCAAAGAGGTGAGAGAGCTTTCAGTGTCAGTTTAGCAGAGATGGTGAAGAGCCATGAACAGCGAATCCATACTGACAGTCGAGTTTCCTGGTAACCAGACCCTACAGAAATCTGTCTCGCCTTTGTGAGTAGCCAAGCAAAGCATAGGGGCACTTGGTAGCCCACCTGCAGTCAGAGGTAGTCAGTTCACTGCACAAACATGTGCCAACCTGTCAGTCTATGCTCCACCAATGCGAAACAACACAAACTCTTGGAATGCATGGAGATGCTGCCCTGAAATTGAAATGGCTGAAACCAACAGCGAAATCCTAATAACAGCACTTATATTGGGATGGAATAGATAGAAGCAAAATCAGCTACAGGTAGCTCCCTTCCCTCCCAGTGCAAAAACTTTTCCTTTCCTTTAGCAATTACCACTTTTGAGGATATCTTCTACTGACTGTTCTACCCTTATTTTACAGAGACCCTTATCTACCCTTTAGAAATTACGTGCTTGATATCTCACCTAAGTCTCCATTCTTGCAAATGTAGCACCTTTTTCTTTGTCCAGTCCCTTGTCAATATGGAAAACAACAGATTTCTACCCCTTTCAGAGTAATGTTTTCTGTTATGATAGGCTGTTACATACCTTCTAATTCCACCACCTGCCAATAGGCCTCATATTTCTCTTTTCATCATTAAAAAAATCCCCGAGGTCTGATTATTTTCCACAGGGATGATGCTTTTTATCTGCTTGTAATTTTTGCTGTTGGTCTCTGGTGTTGTTTACATGTAGGATCCAGACTGAGCTGGTGAGATACCACTAGTGCTCAGTAAAAATGAACATCTACTACTTCAGGATCTCCAGTTTGCTTCTAATTTTCCATTTTGTGATCCCCTAAAATCTTCAGATTCCTTACTGCTATAATATTCTCTCTCGAGACATTCTCAGTCTCCTAATTTTCCTTCCTAGATACAGCATGTGTATTGAATTTAATCTTATTGATTTCAGGTCATTTATCCAATTTATTGTGATTATTTTGAAATCTAATCCTGTGTTCTCATGAGATTTCCAGTAAGGTGTCATCCCCAAATTTTTTATGCATACTCTCCCTCCCATGATCCGAGTAATTAATAAAAATATTGAATAACAATGGACAGAGTACAGGCTTCTATGGGCCTCTCATGGTGTGACCTTCCAGTTTGACAGCAGATTATTGGTAGCTACTCTTTGCATAAGGCTTTTCAAGCATTTGTGTATCAGCTTGGTAGTGATTTTTGTCTAGATCATAATATCTCATACACCTGACACTCCTCCTCTCTCCCCAAAAGCCCACTGTGGAGTATCCACTTCACAGTGATAATTCTGTATTTAATCACTTGGGCTATTGAGGCTGCCCTCTGTTGTCAGTACCTCTTCCTAAGCATGTGAATACAGCTTTTCTTTGTTAACACTTTTTTGGGCCTCTGGTGTTTTTAGGCTTGATCACTGCTGCTCTTAATATTTCTTCTCCTTTAAGATCAGCAGATGGAAAAGATCTTGGCTTTGTGCCCTGATGCTGATTGTTGAATAGGAGATCTGCACATTATTATTTTTTTCCCAACAATAATATTCCCTTTCTTCTTTTCCCAGTAATAGATATTCACATCTTATAAAGTGGCGTAGTTCCCAGGTGTAATTATTTAATTGGCAGAACTCTAAAGCCCTTTCAGTAGCGATAAGCCACTGTATGGCAGAACTGAAAAATACCCAACCCAAACCATCTGTCAAGAAGATTAAAAAAAATAATGGTGCCACTGATTTTCTTAATCACCATGTTATCACTGACCTCCTGTACATGTTCAGTCAGCCCTTGGTCTCATCCAAAGGAGTTTGGAGCATGACTTACAGCAGAAGATTTTTTGGAATCACATCATGAACACTGTGCATTTCTGCTTTCATCCCTCAGCCTCCACAGAGGTTTCCCATATGTCATGTCACAGGCTCAGGAGAAATTTCCAACAAATCTCTAAGAAAGCAGGAGATTTATTCTTTGTCAGAGGGCCACACCAAAACCTGAACTCCTTTCACACACCACTTGGAAGACTACAGGAGCTGGAGTGAGTTTGTGGCTGCCCATTCACATGCTTTCACTTTAGGTTTCATTAGAAGTACTTGCCAAAAGCATGATTTGTGGATTTTGTGAAATCCCAGGTGCCATCAGCTGGGCAAAGCTGCTAAGTGCTCCACAGAGCGAAGCAGATCTTGGCAAGACCCCATCACCCAGCAGGGGATTGCTGAGGTGGAGGGTACCGAGCTGTAGGAAATAGCAGAATCACACTGATTTGCAGCAGCTGGAGATCCAGCCTTGAATCCTAAACCAGCTCTTTAGTGTTCACCCAAGGTCTGGCTCACATTCAGTGGCAGCAATGGGCAACATATGTGCAAGACACAGGGACACACACTATAGCCATGGAGCTATTGCTCCATCTGATCTGACTGGTCACGAGTGAGCAGCTGTGCATTCCCTGAACATCTCTCTCTACTGCCCTCTCATTGCTGGTGTCAGGGATGTGCAGAACAGACAGAGGTGCTACAGCTGAAACAGGTTCCTCAACATATTCGTGCTCACAAAACATAAATGCTTGTAAAATGCAGGCACCATCAGCGTGTGTGCTTCTGCTGCTGTGTGCCCTGGGAGAGGCTGGGAATGCTAATTGGTTCTGGTCTGAATCGGCTTCCTGGTTCAGGGCACTCTTATAAAAGGGTTTTCAGCTACACATTCAGTGCCAAATGTAGCAGATGGTGGTAGGATAGTAAATTACATTAAGGAATACTTATACAGTTTCTTTACCACTTTTACAGTTGAAAAACAAACAATCGAGTTGCTTAGGGTAAAGGCAGATGCGGTGTCATGTATGTCTACCACCCTAATAGTTTTATGGAATTATCTCAGAGAATAAAGAAGCAGGTTTAATAACCATGGAAATGATCAATAATCCCAGAGTGATCATCATTTCTAGTTTAGAAGTTTATGTTCCTATACTGTAACATTCCTCTGTTGTTAAGATTTGTGTTTCCAGTTCTGAGTATTTATATAATCACATACCGATTTTTTTTTTTTCCAAAATTTTTCCTCTTATTTACAAAAACATTTCTGCAAACAACTTCCTAGCCAACTGTAAGCAGTAAGTGGCACCGCTGGGTGTTAGTGCCACCTGGTAGTCATGATTAATTTAATCACTTCCTATTTAAAATAGTATTTAAACAGTCTTCTACACAGCTTGTTTTCCAGCTCTGCCTTCTTTGTTATCCAGTCTCTGCACCTTCTTTGATACACTTTTCATCTATCTCATGTCATGGGATTGTAGAATAATCCAGACTGGAAAGGACTCCAATCCTACATCACGCTTAAATCAGAGTCAGCTCTGAGATCAGACCAGGTTGCTCAGTCCTTTGTCCAAATGGGTCTTGAAAGCCTCAACAGACTGAGGTGCCACAGCCTCTTTGGGCAAAAAGCTCCACCATTTCACTCTTGCAATTCTGATTATAATATCCAGTGGAAACCTCTGGTTTGAATTCAACTCCATATGCAATATGATTCTATACCCTGCTCAGCATACTGCAAATAAAAATGCTGCAATACATTCCACCTACAATTTGACAGAAAAAAAATCTGCTTGAGTAATAGAATTTTTTTTGCCAGTTATTCGTATTGTGCATAATAAAGTGCATGAGTGAATAGATGTGCATATACATGAATGTTCCTCAAGTGGTTCTTTATTTGTGATAGAGGAAGTGTCGCAGAAGAATTTCTACAGGTTTGGGATTTATTTTCTGTTCTGCCAGGGCAAGATCCAATTCAGCCTGCATTTTTGAAGGGCAGGATATCTCATTCATTAACTGGTGCAATTGGCTTGGGGAAAGTAACCAGTCAGAGAAGAAGAGCTTTTAATATGAAAATGATAGTTATCAACATCATGGTAAAAAACAAAAACAGCTTTGTACAATGAAGTGCATGAGATAACCATGTAAACAAACAGCTAAAAGTGTAAAATCACACATTATTCCTATCACGTTCTGGTGAAATAAGGTTAATTTTTCTCTTTTGTTTTGCTTTGATCTTATTATTAACAGAAAGGTAGGCAAACTGCCTGAACATTTCAATTCCACCTCCTAAAATGATGCTACAAAAAAGCAAGGTGGTATATGGAAGAAGCACCACATTCTTTTGTATTCCCTAGGATTCTGAGTGTAAGGGTTAGGTATCTACCTTTTGACCTGTGAGTACATTATTCAGTTACAGGGAGAGGGACTGGTCTTTCCTGGAATTATAAATCACAGATGTCTGGCAGAATGACCATGTGCGTGATCTGGGTATGTGCTCTCGGTGTCCCTGTCACAAAAGGACCAGCTCAGAGCCGGCAGTAATTTATATCAAATGGTTTCAGGTTTACAATAAATGCTTGCATGAAAGCTCCAAGTTCAGGAACAGATCACCTCTACTGGGAAGTTCTTGCCCTGCTTCAGGACAATGATTTTAGAAAAAGGGAGCAAGCAGATTTTTAAAGAGTAAATATTTGCATGTTAAACTTTCGACAAGTTTCAAATGGGATGCCATATATATATATATATATATATGTATATATATGTATAAAGAACATCAAACAAGGCTGAGGAGGAAGGTCACTACACTGGTATGTTGGAAAATCTTACAAATGCCCAAATATCACACTTCTCCAGGCTGGTGAATTATTTAGAATAGCAACTGTTATGGTCTTCTAAAGAATGGAGGGTGGGATTGGGGAGAGATTTTTTTCTCAGGCTTTGGTGATGACAGCTTGAGTTGACACCTGATTGGAAAAAGACTATTAAGGAAATGAAGACACATGAAAGTGACTTAAGTGTTCCAAAATACCAGGAACAGTTTTTTTACCAAGTAACAAAGCATGGTTTCAACTCCTCAACCCAACACAGACTGTAAGAATAACTAGCTGAACAGGGAGCTGTGAGAATGCAGTTTGAAATATGAGGCAGCTATCTTAATTCTAAGATTCCTTGTGGGTAAGGGAAGCTGAAAGATGTCTAGAAGTTTCTGCTGACAACCACCTCCTGTCCCCAGAAAAAAAAAAAGAAAATAACAAGGCAAAGCACGGAAAAACACATGCTTGTTTTAAAGCAAGCTCAGGGGTAAAAGAAGACTTCCAGCTGTCTTCATACTCAGTGTCAAGTTTGAGTCCTGTCTGGAGATGAAATGGTTGGTCATGGGCAGGGCAGGGATGGGGATGTCCAACACCTCCCTTCCTCTGGCTCCTGAAAGTGGTCTCGGAACAAACCCTTCTGATTGAAGATGTTTAATGTGTCCCTGCCTCATCTGGAGCTACTCTGAACCAGATCAAAACTTCATAATTTGTTTTATAAGTGTCGTATTCAACCTGGAAGCCAAATGTCCTGGTTTGGAAAGGTGAAACAGCTGGCTGGAGGGTGTAAGGAGGGCTCACCTCAGCTGGGGCAATGCTTTGCTGCTACTGCACTGAATTTTGTGATCCCTTCCTTGTGGTCCCCTGGCCAAGCCTGGGGTGCTACCATGGAACAAAATGTTTCTGAGTAGAAAGACAGAATGCTTTCCTTTTATTTTCTCTTATGGAAAGTGGTAATCATCCCCCTACCCCCCCAAGTGAACATGCCTTTTCATAGGACTGGTTGAGTCACATAACACAGAAAGGCTTGAAACAAAGGTGACAAACAAGGTTTTGAGGGAGTTGGTCACGTATGAGAGAAGCCTCAGGGGTACTATAAATGATGCCAGGCTCAGCTGGATCCCAAGGATTATGTTGCCAGCCCAAATCTGGTGCTTTGACATCCCCTCATTCCTTGGTCCCAGAGGGGGACAAGTATGGGGACAGAGGGTCTGGTTTCATCCTTCTGCTTCCAGAGGAGTCCTGATGTAAGAGAAATTTCCTGGTGGCTCTTGCTGGGTTTGCTAAAGGACAATGCCAGAGACTGGCCTACTGAGTGGCATGCTCTTTCCAAGAGCAATTCTCTTCCATATAAGCAAGAGTAACTTTTATAGCATGTCTTTCAGGTTTTCTGTGATAAGCTACTTCTTTCCTATAAGTTCCTTTCCTTTAGATGAATGTTAAATCTTTATCTTTGGAGAAGAAGATTCCCATTTATTGCCATGAATAACAAACTTTCCTAATTATATTTAATTCTTTATATTCTTTTTCCTTCTCAATATCCTCACCTGCTTCAAAAACAGAGCAGAGCTACTCCCTTCCAAGAATTCTGGGTTTTTTTTCCAGAATTAGTGCTCCCAGAGAGTAAGAAACTCAAAGCACCTAACCACTTAAATGTTTTTATTTTTGTTTGCTTGTTTTTTTATGTTCTAGGGGTTTTTAAATTTTATTTTCAGATTTTCTATACCAGCCAGTGTTTGTCATAAATGAAGTATATGGCCGTTTCTCAGTGTGCAAAGGGGTATTGTTGATTCTGGCCTTACAGTAGATCTGGGAATATTGAGATGCTGTTTTCTGGTAAAGCAGTCATTTTGTTACTCAGGAAAAGATTGGTGAGCAACTGTCCCTGCACTTAAGGCACCTAGTGAAAATACATCCAGACTTCACTGTACCTGAATTACTGTTAAAGTTTTCAGTTACTTAAATACACAAAGAAAAGCTGTTAATGAAGCACGGGAAAGATGTGTTTGATTCAGAACTGAATCAGTGCTTCGTCTTGATTGAGTTTCCTTTGAAACAAAACAAAACAAAACCACCACAGACAAAAAAGCCCTGCGCAGCACAATTTCCTTCCTTCAGATGAAAAGGTAACTATGGTGACTGGGGAGAAAGATCAGATGTTACCATTTTGAGGCAGAGCAGCACATATATCCTCCAAGCCTGCCTGTACTGGGCGCGAGGGGTGTCAGGAGACCCTTCACAGCAAGTCACCGGCGCGGTGCGGACCGTCAGTGGCCAAAGCTGCCGCTCCAGGAGAGCCCTGGAGCAGTGCCCGAGGGCTGGCAGCTCCTGGCAGACGCCATCTGAGAGCTCCAGCCCTGCTCACTCGCAGCTCCAACTCACGCTTTGATTTGGCATCCCCTGGCCTGTGACAGCAATGATGCTGGATTTGGGGCAATCTATAGGTTTTGTG
>NW_008237222.1:11732992-11734669 GCF_000691975.1 Corvus brachyrhynchos
TCAGATGTTCGCCAGGGGTCTGGGACTGGCTTGCCCTGGCGGCAGAGCCAACCTTTGCAATCTCCCTGTCCACCTTCCAAGTTTGGCAGCTGGAATTCACCCCTCACCACTCTGCATATCTGGTATTCCTACAGGGGGCAAAACCGATGTCAGATTTTACATTAAACCCAGCAAAATCTACTCAGACCATGCCCAAAATGTTTTCCAGCTTAGGCTGACAAGAACCGCATAATAAGAATGCAGATGTGAATTGGAAAAAGACTGGAAATTAAGCTCACTATGGAAAATTCTGTGCTAAATACTATTTTTGGTCAATACAGCGTTCATTATGCTGTGAGACACTCAAGCTATTACTGCCACTGACATGGAAAACTAAAACATACTGTGGCTGGGACTAGTGTTCCAGTGATAACACACAGGTTTCAGTGGGTTCCAGTGATGCTTTTACACTTTAGAGTATGTTGTTACTTTATTTAAGAGCTTGCAGATATCCACCAAGTTACTAAGTTTGCCTATTCAGCAAAGCTCCCAGATAGCCTACTTAAAATTAGGCACATTTATGTCCCACTGAGGTAAGATAATTGGCTTCATGATTATTTCAGTGTTTGTGATCTGTATATAGATCTGTTTCTCTTTCATATCATGATAAACAAATGAGGTTTTTGGTATATATTCAGCTAGAATTCTGTCAGGGGCCAGCTGTAATTTTGGTATTTGCTTCACTTGGTATTTGCTTCACTTGGTATTTGCTTCACAAGTGCTTTAGGCTCTCTTCTTCTAGGAAAAAAATTATAAACCAAGATATTTTTGCAAAGTAAAATAGATAAGACTTTGAAACTGAAATTTATTTTATCATGAAGACCCTAAATGTTCTAAAACATGCCTACATTGAAAAATTAAAATTAATCAAAATGGGGTTTTTTTTGTTTTCCCAGAATGAAATGGTGAAGTATTTCTCAAGGAAAACTCCATTAGAGTGACATGACTCTCAAATATCCATGACCAGCTCCAGACACTGTCATGTGGAGGTTGTTTTGCTGCCTAGTCTATAAGCACAGAGAATCAGATTCGGATCCTGAAAACTTTGGCACTGCATGGATTTCAAGAAAGCTGAGAGAGTTTATCCAGCCAGAGTCCAAATCTTCCTTCAGTTCTTTTGGACAACCGTCGTGGTAACTGATCGACCCCCACCCTAAACTCATCTCTGTCATAACAAGTTATGACATTGTAGAGTGAAATATTCAGCTCAGGTGTGTTTAACCAGAACTCTGCAGGAAGTATTCTGCAAGGCATACTTCCTAAAAGCTGAAGGTTTAAAGCAAATAGGCATAGGAAAAATTTAAAAAAGAAAAGAAGAAAAAAAAAAAAGAAAAAAAAAGCCCTAATAGGAAAAATCCAAATCCCTGAGGAATCCCAGCAGATTGTATCAGGATGGAACAGGCACAAGACACAGAGCAACACGCTGCAGCCAGAGCCTGAGCAGGGCATTTGCATCAGAATGCAAACCGCATTTCTGCCTCTCCGCAGCCTGGTGCATACTGATGCACAGACACGATTGAGTTATTGGCCACATGCTGATATGGCAGAGAAATTTCACTGCAAAGACCCTCTGGCCACCCCCTTCCTTTCCATGCCGGGTTTCGGGAGGCTCAGGTTTGAGCCCAGAAGCCCGGGCTG
>NW_008237222.1:11739200-11758945 GCF_000691975.1 Corvus brachyrhynchos
GTGGTCTCGGAACAAACCCTTCTGATTGAAGATGTTTAATGTGTCCCTGCCTCATCTGGAGCTACTCTGAACCAGATCAAAACTTCATAATTTGTTTTATAAGTGTCGTATTCAACCTGGAAGCCAAATGTCCTGGTTTGGAAAGGTGAAACAGCTGGCTGGAGGGTGTAAGGAGGGCTCACCTCAGCTGGGGCAATGCTTTGCTGCTACTGCACTGAATTTTGTGATCCCTTCCTTGTGGTCCCCTGGCCAAGCCTGGGGTGCTACCATGGAACAAAATGTTTCTGAGTAGAAAGACAGAATGCTTTCCTTTTATTTTCTCTTATGGAAAGTGGTAATCATCCCCCTACCCCCCCAAGTGAACATGCCTTTTCATAGGACTGGTTGAGTCACATAACACAGAAAGGCTTGAAACAAAGGTGACAAACAAGGTTTTGAGGGAGTTGGTCACGTATGAGAGAAGCCTCAGGGGTACTATAAATGATGCCAGGCTCAGCTGGATCCCAAGGATTATGTTGCCAGCCCAAATCTGGTGCTTTGACATCCCCTCATTCCTTGGTCCCAGAGGGGGACAAGTATGGGGACAGAGGGTCTGGTTTCATCCTTCTGCTTCCAGAGGAGTCCTGATGTAAGAGAAATTTCCTGGTGGCTCTTGCTGGGTTTGCTAAAGGACAATGCCAGAGACTGGCCTACTGAGTGGCATGCTCTTTCCAAGAGCAATTCTCTTCCATATAAGCAAGAGTAACTTTTATAGCATGTCTTTCAGGTTTTCTGTGATAAGCTACTTCTTTCCTATAAGTTCCTTTCCTTTAGATGAATGTTAAATCTTTATCTTTGGAGAAGAAGATTCCCATTTATTGCCATGAATAACAAACTTTCCTAATTATATTTAATTCTTTATATTCTTTTTCCTTCTCAATATCCTCACCTGCTTCAAAAACAGAGCAGAGCTACTCCCTTCCAAGAATTCTGGGTTTTTTTTCCAGAATTAGTGCTCCCAGAGAGTAAGAAACTCAAAGCACCTAACCACTTAAATGTTTTTATTTTTGTTTGCTTGTTTTTTTATGTTCTAGGGGTTTTTAAATTTTATTTTCAGATTTTCTATACCAGCCAGTGTTTGTCATAAATGAAGTATATGGCCGTTTCTCAGTGTGCAAAGGGGTATTGTTGATTCTGGCCTTACAGTAGATCTGGGAATATTGAGATGCTGTTTTCTGGTAAAGCAGTCATTTTGTTACTCAGGAAAAGATTGGTGAGCAACTGTCCCTGCACTTAAGGCACCTAGTGAAAATACATCCAGACTTCACTGTACCTGAATTACTGTTAAAGTTTTCAGTTACTTAAATACACAAAGAAAAGCTGTTAATGAAGCACGGGAAAGATGTGTTTGATTCAGAACTGAATCAGTGCTTCGTCTTGATTGAGTTTCCTTTGAAACAAAACAAAACAAAACCACCACAGACAAAAAAGCCCTGCGCAGCACAATTTCCTTCCTTCAGATGAAAAGGTAACTATGGTGACTGGGGAGAAAGATCAGATGTTACCATTTTGAGGCAGAGCAGCACATATATCCTCCAAGCCTGCCTGTACTGGGGGCGAGGGGTGTCAGGAGACCCTTCACAGCAAGTCACCGGCGCGGTGCGGACCGTCAGTGGCCAAAGCTGCCGCTCCAGGAGAGCCCTGGAGCAGTGCCCGAGGGCTGGCAGCTCCTGGCAGACGCCATCTGAGAGCTCCAGCCCTGCTCACTCGCAGCTCCAACTCACGCTTTGATTTGGCATCCCCTGGCCTGTGACAGCAATGATGCTGGATTTGGGGCAATCTATAGGTTTTGTGTTTGCTTGTGTTTGCTCAAGGGTGAGGCTTGCTCCCTCTCGGTGCCACGAGTTAACACGTTGTCTGGTTCTTCTAATACATATTTTATGACCTGGCTACCGTGTTTTAATCGGCTGAGCAGCAGCTCAAGCACTTGAGCAGGTGGCCTGGTAGCTTTATAAATACAATTATGATGACTAAAAGCCACATTGCACTTGGCATCGTTCTTCAGATTTTCCCCAGGGGTCTGGGACTGGCTTGCCCTGGCGGCAGAGCCAACCTTTGCAATCTCCCTGTCCACCTTCCAAGTTTGGCAGCTGGAATTCACCCCTCACCACTCTGCATATCTGGTATTCCTACAGGGGGCAAAACCGATGTCAGATTTTACATTAAACCCAGCAAAATCTACTCAGACCATGCCCAAAATGTTTTCCAGCTTAGGCTGACAAGAACCGCATAATAAGAATGCAGATGTGAATTGGAAAAAGACTGGAAATTAAGCTCACTATGGAAAATTCTGTGCTAAATACTATTTTTGGTCAATACAGCGTTCATTATGCTGTGCGACACTCAAGCTGTTACTGCCACTGACATGGAAAAATAAAACATACTGTGGCTGGGACTAGTGTTCCAGTGATAACACACAGGTTTCAGTGGGTTCCAGTGATGCTTTTACACTTTAGAGTATGTTGTTACTTTATTTAAGAGCTTGCAGATATCCACCAAGTTACTAAGTTTGCCTATTCAGCAAAGCTCCCAGATAGCCTACTTAAAATTAGGCACATTTATGTCCCACTGAGGTAAGATAATTGGCTTCATGATTATTTCAGTGTTTGTGATCTGTATATAGATCTGTTTCTCTTTCATATCATGATAAACAAATGAGGTTTTTGGTATATATTCAGCTAGAATTCTGTCAGGGGCCAGCTGTAATTTTGGTATTTGCTTCACTTGGTATTTGCTTCACTTGGTATTTGCTTCACTTGGTATTTGCTTCACTTGGTATTTGCTTCACTTGGTATTTGCTTCACTTGGTATTTGCTTCACTTGGTATTTGCTTCACTTGGTATTTGCTTCACTTGGTATTTGCTTCACTTGGTATTTGCTTCACTTGGTATTTGCTTCACAAGTGCTTTAGGCTCTCTTCTTCTAGGAAAAAAATTATAAACCAAGATATTTTTGCAAAGTAAAATAGATAAGACTTTGAAACTGAAATTTATTTTATCATGAAGACCCTAAATGTTCTAAAACATGCCTACATTGAAAAATTAAAATTAATCAAAATGGGGTTTTTTTTGTTTTCCCAGAATGAAATGGTGAAGTATTTCTCAAGGAAAACTCCATTAGAGTGACATGACTCTCAAATATCCATGACCAGCTCCAGACACTGTCATGTGGAGGTTGTTTTGCTGCCTAGTCTATAAGCACAGAGAATCAGATTCGGATCCTGAAAACTTTGGCACTGCATGGATTTCAAGAAAGCTGAGAGAGTTTATCCAGCCAGAGTCCAAATCTTCCTTCAGTTCTTTTGGACAACCGTCGTGGTAACTGATCGACCCCCACCCTAAACTCATCTCTGTCATAACAAGTTATGACATTGTAGAGTGAAATATTCAGCTCAGGTGTGTTTAACCAGAACTCTGCAGGAAGTATTCTGCAAGGCATACTTCCTAAAAGCTGAAGGTTTAAAGCAAATAGGCATAGGAAAAATTTAAAAAAGAAAAGAAGAAAAAGAAAAAAAAAGAAAAAAAAAGCCCTAATAGGAAAAATCCAAATCCCTGAGGAATCCCAGCAGATTGTATCAGGATGGAACAGGCACAAGACACAGAGCAACACGCTGCAGCCAGAGCCTGAGCAGGGCATTTGCATCAGAATGCAAACCGCATTTCTGCCTCTCCGCAGCCTGGTGCATACTGATGCACAGACACGATTGAGTTATTGGCCACATGCTGATATGGCAGAGAAATTTCACTGCAAAGACCCTCTGGCCACCCCCTTCCTTTCCATGCCGGGTTTCGGGAGGCTCAGGTTTGAGCCCAGAAGCCTGGGCTGCTGGCAGGGATAGGATGCCATGGCAGAGCAGAGATTCTCCCAGGCAGGATAAGTTCAGAATGTGCCGAGACATACAGCTCAACCGAACCCAGCACAAGAGGACCACACTTGGGAGACCTTTCAGTCTTGAAGTATTAAGAAAAAGTTTACACAGCCACCGGCTGTTTCTCTAGCCAAAGATGCCTTTCTGTTTGAAAAGGTGATGTTCCTAGCTGTCCCATCACTGGTTTAACTGCTGAAGCTCCACTGGAATAAGCAGCCTTCAGAAACCAAGCCAGTCCAAGGAGCAACATGACTGCAAGCAAAATTGCTCAGCAAAGTGTGGGTTTGCCACCTGTGAGAACTGAGAGAAAAGCACCCCGTACGGCAATAATTACTCCACAAAGAAGTGATGATAATGCACAGATTTGCTGCCCAAACCCCTTCTCTAGCCGACTATTTCACCTCAAGCTTTCATGTAGGGATTTGCTTAATCTTTTGTTGATAACAGGACAACAAACAAATCCACCATTAGCATAATAACACCATGATTACACACCTAATCAGTCTTTAGACTTATCATCCTTTAAGTAACCTTTCCTACTAGGCAAGTGAGAATTTGGAAATGTTAACTTATACTAAGCTTGCTTGCACTGTGCTAATGTTTCACTCCAAATTAGCAGCACAGCATTTTCCCCTGCAGAAACCTGTTTAATAAAATGCTGAATTTTTAATGCTTTTGACTGGGGGAGATACTGCCATGTGCTCTCCCAAAGATTAAAACTCCTTTGACTTGTCTTTATTTTGCCATTGCTGAAGTACATTATTGGCATTGTGATCAACCTTTCCTCTTGGATCATGCAGGACGCAATGAAATGCTGCTGCTGCTTTCTGATACCTTGATTTTACACACAACACTTCTAATTTGGAGCCAAGATGTATAAGCTTAATAAAGATTTTATCCTCAGTGATTCATTTAGGATAGCAGAGGTGCCAACATCTGTAATCAGCCTGAGAGCTTTTGGAACAATGAATTGCAGAGATTTCATACACAGGCATAAATGAAATTAAAAAGTTCCTTTTTTTGTACTCTGAAAAAATTTGAAGCCTTAATGAGTGTGATCTGTGGGCTGAGCTCATAGTTTGGAAGGTCTGTTTGTGACTTGGCTGGTGACGTGGTGATACAAATTATACAACTTTGACAAGTTAAGGCCAAAGTAATTTTAATGTGGGAGAGGGGTTGCTTCACTACTCTTAACCTTCATTGCTTATTCCTGAGTTCAAGTCTTGGCCAGACTGGTGGCAAGAGATGATGAGAATAAGACAGTTGTACCCCACAGGCTCCTGCATTCCTTCTGTCTGCAAATCCTTGCACTTACATGTGCAGACAAAGCTGAATTCCCATGCCAGTAGGCACACACACAGACCTACTCTGTGCACCCTCTTGTGGGTTTTTATACATCAGACATTTTTGCCTTCTTAGAAATGCCAGCCTATGCGGTCATTTGTCAGCAGCCTGCACAAGTTGAAGCCTTGAAGTCAGCTGCAGAGGGAGCAAGATAAGCACCTAGATCAAACAGAAAATCTGGTTTTCCATGCATGGAGATATCACCAAAAAAAAAAAAAAAAAAGCAATAGCAAACTAGGGAAAATATTGGGCAGAAAATAGTTGTGTCTTTAGGAAGCACACTCCTGGAACAAATGGCTCCTCCATGACACGTGGATTAGAGACAACTTTGTAGTAAAGAGCATAGAAGTGTAAGGGACTACTCAGGTCAAACCTTTCAGTCCCTTTCTCTTGAAGACAGTCAAGGCATGAACATCCAAAGCAGATGGAACTGTAACCCACACCCTCCAGACACAGAGACTGTATTGCTATCAGCATCTGATAGCACATTTAAGACAAATGCCGAGGAACAGACCATGCCAGAGAAGGTTAATTTGTTATTGCTGTATTTTTATGTCCTAAAAGTCCTCTTTCTATAGCAGTGATCTTGGAAGCTTTCAGGATACTGTTTCTGAGGCCATGTTAATACTTGGTAGTTATATTCATCTCCATTATGGGTGTTGTGGGTTGGCCCTGGCAGGATACCAGGTGGCCACCAAAGCTGCTCTGTCACTCCCCTCCTCAGCTGGACAGGGGAGAGAAAAGTCTCATGGGACAGGATAAGGTCAAGGGCAAAAGAGACACAACTTGTGGAAAAATAAATTTATAACAAAGCAAATCAGAGTAGGATAGTGAAAAAGAAAAACTAAATCTTAACTTTCCGCCCACCTTTTCCTTCTGCCCAGGCTTAACTTCACTCCTTATTTCTCTACCTCCTCTCTCCCAGTGGATGGGGAAGGGGGGCTGTGGTCAGTTCCTCATGTTGCCTCTGTTGCTACTTCCTTGCCAGGGGAGGACTCCTCACACTCTTCCCCTGCTCCAATATGGAGTCCCTCCCACTGGACACAGTCCTCCATGAACTTCTCCCATGTGAGCTCTTCCCAAGGGCTGCAGTTCTTTATGAAGGTTCCTTTGCACAGGGTGCAGTCCTTCAGGAACAGGCTGCTCCAGTGGGGATCCCCGTGGGGTCACAAGCCCTGCCAGCAAATCTGCTCCACAGTGGGATCCTCTCTCTGCAGGGCCACAGGTCCTGCCAGGAGCCTGCTCCAGTGCAGGCTTCCCACAAGGTCACAGACTCCTACAAGCCTTCCCCTGCTCCAGAGCAGGGTCCTTCAGGGCCTGCAGGTTGGTCTGTGCTGCACCATGGACCTCTGTGTGCTGCCTCAGCACGGTCTGCACCAGAGGCTGCAGGGGAGTCGCAGTGCCTGGAGCACCTTCTCCCCCTCCTTCTGCACAGACCTTGGGGTCTGCAGGGCTGTTTTCCTCTCTCCTCTCTCCAACTTCAGTTGCTCTTGGGCAGCTTTTCCCCCCCTTCTTCAATGCGTTATCCCAGAGGCACTACCACCGTCACTGACGGGCTCAGCCTTGGCCAGGAGTGGGCCCACCTTGCAGCTGGCAGGCATTGGCTCTACTGGATATGGGAGAAGCTTCCAGCAGCTTCTCACAGAAGCCTCTTCACAACCAAAACCTCACCATGGAAACTCAATACACTGTGGAATAGCCCAAAAAAAGTCACTACTGGAGCTAACAAAAGATAAGATTGTGTTACAAAATATCATTGCAGTAACAGTCCAAAACAAGTATGTCCAGCTGGCACCTTTTTGGCATGGTTTATTCAGTATCATGAACCCAGATGGTCTCTGGCTCTCAAATGATTTGAAGGACTCCTAATAACCTTAACAACACCCACTAGGTTTCTCAGACTGTGCCTCATACATGATTCATCCAACTCACAGTCTTGGCACACTGGTCAAGATCTGGATTTGAAACATGCCAAGGCTTAGGGGTTAAGAGGATCTATGGTTCTGCTTTGAGCTATTTGAGACATGAGAGATTAATTGTATAATGCAGAGCTGAGCTGGATTCCAAGTTGCACTAACATGCTGTATCCAGGACTTTGTGTCAGACTTTGTAGTGCCAGGAAGTGTGAGAGGCAGGAGAGAAAATCTCATATTAAGCTGGCTTATTGCACAGGGTGATGCAAAGCACTGACAAACCACAATGATTAAATACCCTCCTGAACTTGGAGTGTAAAGAGATATTGGTCTTTGCAGAGACCAGGCAATTTACTAAATCATGGCACATCTCTCTGAGCTGAAATATAACCTTGCATAGCCAGAGCAACCACATGTACCTCTGGTTTTCCGGGCTAACAGGCTTTTTGGTGCACAAATGTCTTCTGTTGATGATTTGGGATTTGCACAGTAGTTTTCTATAAGGAAATGTTCTTTCTCACATGTACACATAGGAGCGAAGGCATCATATCCTGGTGTTTCATTGCCAGGTGCCATTAAGAATAATGGCTGGATCTTAATTGGCATAGCCAATGTGCCTGAACTCCTGGTAGAATAAAGCAAAGCCCTGATGAATCTCACTAATCCACACCTGCAAGTGCGACTTCATTTTCTCCTCTGCCTTCAGTAATGAAGAAAATGTGAAGAGCAATACAGGTGAGTGGATCTGGGAACTTAATATCAGGCAAAGAAGACAAAGTAGAGACTTACATGTTTTGTTTTTCTCCATGTGGAACTGTGAAATTCCTGGACTTCAAACCTTCCTGACTTATCTTTCTGACACTCTTGGCCTACATGGAAACCAGTGGTAAAGCATCTATTGATTCAAGAAGAGATTTCAAACTCCCTGTTTGCCCACTTCCTCTTTTCCCTGGTCCCCATCCCTCTCCAGTCCTCTGGCTCATGAGACAACTCAGCAAGTCTGCTCAGATCATTCAGCCAGCAAAATAATCAACATAGCAGAGACCTGCAGAGTAGAGGCCGAAGAACAGCCTTGATTTTTTTTACCCCTGAGGAAATAGTTTGAATCTTTTCTATATTAAAGAGTGTGGAGAGTCTTTCCTCCTTTGAAAATGACTTGGAGGTGAATCTGAATATAACATTGCTGAGGGATGTTTTGGGGACTCAGCCTGATGACCTTCCAAAGGACTATTAAAAAAATACCCTCAATAATTTTACAGAAGAATTAATATCTTTTATTATACTGTGCAGTGCAGTAAAACACCTCTGCAGTATCTGAAGAGATAATTTTCTATTATCTGCCAGAAATCTTTTAATAAAGGAGAAAAAGAGTGCTGCACAGTTGTTTTATTGGCTGAGGTTCATCCTGCAAACACAGAGAAGTACCACCTAGGGCTCTGACAAACAAGCATCTTTGAAGCGCTGTGGTATTGAAGCAGCCCCTGTGGTAGCTCAAAATCCTTGCCTGATAATTTTTATTTTACATCACGCTTCAAAAGGAGGTACAACAGGTTTCTCCCCTTCTTTTTCTCTATTTCTTGTTGGGAATAAGGATGGGGTCAGATGACTTTAGTGTGCTGCTGTAAGGAAACATTAGAAATGTTATCTGCATTCAGTCCTGCCTGCCTCCTTCCTTTCTTTCTGGAAAGGAATTAAGTAATTACTGTTCAGTGGGTGTCTCCCAATATTGCAGCTCACACTTCCAGATGTAAATCAGCAGGGTGGGGAAGTGTAAACCTTAGCAAGAAAGAAGAAAAGGAAGATAGCACTCTGGCAGCAGAGGCCAAGGTTTTAAGTGGAATAAGTACTTGAAAATTCACTCTCTTTGAAAATCTAGTGTGCATTTCAGAGCAAAGTTTGAGGGACATGTTCTTGCTGAACTTCCCACTAACTTCAGGGGGCTGAGCTTACCCCCATACTGTTTGGATGTATCTGGTCCTATCAGTAGCCTGGTAAAGCCTTTACAGTCCATCCTATACAGCCTCTGGACACAGGTAAGCTGCCTTTGAAGCATCCTTGAAAGACTTATTTCTCTAATATAGATTTTTTACCTTTGCATGCTCAATCTCTGGATCCCTGCAGTAAGAGGAGACAATATTCAGAACAGGTGCAAGTCTGCTATCAGTAGCCTTGCTTTTCTGAATTATCTTTCTCATACTCTTAGGAACAGCCCATGGACCACACTGAAACCACTGGAGTATGGTAACAGAGAGCAATAGTTTCTGTATCTGTATCCCAGTCCTTCCTGTGTCCTGCCTGCACTTCTCTGGGGATGCCAGATGGCTCCTGATGGAAACTTCACAGGCAGAAAGAAAATTTGATGGTCTCTGGTGCTTCCCCTCAAGCCACCCCCCCATTATAAGACATTTTATAGTACTAATGCATGGTCTGGGTTTTGGCCACAGCTCTCAGTGCCCCAGGAGGCTTAACCACCATAAGTGAAGCAGTCTGGCTGGGAGCAGGTTCCTGTCCTCATTCCATCCTAGAGCTGCTCTTTGTGATGGCAGGAAGGTGACAGAAAGCTTCACCTTGCTGTCTCTCTGCTTGCGAATCCCACACTGTCTCAAAGCTTTGATTTCAAGTTCTCTCCCCTGCCTTTGAAGGAGAGATGCAAAATTGACTTCATGGCAAAGCTTTGCTCAATGAAGTTCCTCTTTGTACCTTTTTTCCTCTCTTTCTCTTCCCCTTTACATGATTTTTGTGTTTGGGAAGCTACTGCAGATTTCCCTTGTGGTTTTTTTCAACATTACTGTAATAATTGCCTACACTGCTAACTATACTAAAAGCGATCTTATGGAGGTCATTTATTAATTTTTTATGCATGTTAACTGTATAAATAATGATTTGTAAAATTAGGAGGAAGTTCTATTAAATTGAGCAGCGGTTAAATCTTGACACTGTTTATATTTCTCTTCTAAAATAATTAAACTTCCCTTTCATTTAGAAGGCCATGTACAGACAGTTGTAATATGTTTAATATTTTTATAGCAAGTAATTTAACTCAGAATTTCACTAAATTAATTGCAAAGTGTAAACTTTATTTAAGGTTCTCCAAGTGAATGTACAGTTACATGGTAGTAAAGAATTAATACTGTATATCTTTGGAAGGGCATTACCTTGAAATTGTCAGCTGATATCTCATAATATTCAATGGTGGATCATTATTTAAATGTTAGGTCATATTCCAACACATTTGTCCATGTGCCAGGAGCTGAGAGACTGTGAATCTCCTCTGTGTCAAGCAAGCTGTGATGGATGGGTGTCTTGGTTCCAGAGGCAGCAAAGCTCAAGATAAGAATGAAAGGGACAAAAGGAGGGAGAAAGGTGTGAAAGTGAATATTGAAAATTGAAAAGGAAGATTTTCAGACACACAGAACTTGTACTGAAATCCATCCTGAAGGAGGACGTAATTTAAAACAAGGCATTGAAGTGTTTCTAGTGAAATATTGAAGGTGTGTGTTAATCTGTGAGCCTGAGGGGGCTGTAGGGGAACTCAGAGTTGTGGGTGGTTTGCTTTCCTGACTTTGGTGCACTGGAAAAGACAACCATGGTCTCCCTGTCTTGGGCTAAGTGTAAGCCCTGAGCAGAGCCCAGGCTGGGAAACTGTCTCACCAAGCTGCACCAAGTCATTTGACTCAATCCTTATCAATGTGGATTCTGGATCATGGAAAAGTACCTGGGTGAAGAGCTGTTCCTTTTTATTAAACACACCATCAGGTTTCCCTAAAAATAAGCCTGGGGCTCTGACATTGAAGGGGACAGAGAAAGGGGCAGAAGGATGGGTAATAGGCTCCATATCCAGAATTCACACTAGACCTTTGTGATATGTCATGGGCAAAGCTGGGCCCACAGAAATATTTTCTGGGCAATGCAAGGTGTTGAATGTGGCAGTGCTGCTGACAGCTGAGGTGATTTTCTTCCTCATGACCTTTACCCTCAGGTTGGCAGTTCCTGATGTCACACTTAAGTGCCAGACCAAACACCTGTGAACAATTACATACAATTCAGGCTAAACTCCAATCACAACTCCAGTCTGACATCCTGGCTTTCTACAATGACTCAGATACAACATCCTCCCTGATTTTCCCTCTCATATTCTTTTCAAAGTTTTATTTGACTCTGATATGAGATATTATTTCTGCCCTACAAATGTCTGCATTGGCTGGTGACTTGAAATCATCTCTACTTGTAAGTCTCAGAGCCCAGAAATTCTCTAGATAGAGAAGTGCTCTCTGAAAGCAGATATTATTCCATAGGAGACCTTTGCATCTTTTGAGTTTCCTTTTTGCCCTTGCATTGCCTTAGTCTCTCATGTACAGCTGAGAGGCTCTGCTGCTTTTCCATGGAAGCCTGGACATGCTCCAAACAGGGAGATTTTTTCTGCCCATATGTCTTTAAAGGCAGAGAGCAATAAAAATGTCAAGTTACCAAAGAAAGGCAATTCCATTTATCAACATATTTTCTGCAGCAAAAGTGTGATGGCTCTCAACAACCTGGAGCTGAGGCTCAAGAATTCCATGCACAGAAGTGTATCCACAGATTAAAAGCCTATATGAAAATTTAATGAGAACACACCCAAAAACTTTGACGACCAGTAATGTTTATTGTCTCATTTAAAATTCAAGGTGACATCAAACATTTTTAAATGCATTAGACACTCCCTGTCAAAGCAGATGCTATTTGAAAGACAAATGACTGCCTAGCATACAGAAGATATATTTATTTGTGAGGAGACATAATTTCAACCTGGAAATCACTTCATCACAGGGTTTGGCATTTTTTTATTCACCTTCAGTTCTGTAACTAAATGCTTGTGGCTATGCAGAGAAATTTGCTGAACAAAATACTCAGTGCTTAAAGTATACTGGAATTCCCTCTTCCCAAAGATCAGCTGCTGCAATTGGTTAATGAGAAACTGCAAATGGGGAGTGAACACATCTCCTTTCCCATGTTCTGGCACTGCACACAAGGCTCTCTCCTTCCTTCCCCCGAGGTTAGTGTGGAAGAAACAACATCATAATTCAAAACAGGTGCAAACAGTGGTTTAGCAAATTCCTTCCATTTTCAGCTCTTGACAATTGGCCGAGTTTCATATGTGCTTAAACTCTCAAATTATAGGCTTATCAGATACTGACATTGGTTGTATTTATATACCTGAATACTCAAGAACATCTGCTGTACTGAAATTCATCATTCAAAAGACTTAATTAAAATAATGCTGAGTTGGAGACTCAGCATTCATAACCAAAGTGCGTATTTGTTTTGCTACAATCAATTAAGAATGTATTCATGAAAACAACTCCTGCAACAAAATCTGTATGTTTAATCCTTATGCTAATCTCCTCAGAATTTGTTGTACTGTTTCAGAGGCAGTCAATTGAAGACTTTATTTTCTTTAATAAAACTGCATAACATTTTTTCATTAACTGAACAAGAGAGAAATCAGAATTGATGTCTAGTATAAACAGAGAGGAAATCTAGATTGAGGCATCTTGGTAATAAATAGTAACCTATACTTTGAGCTGGCTAAGCATCTTTCCAGTTAGGATATTATTGAGTATTAAAAAATACTCTTTAAAACCTAAGTATTAAAAGATGCTTTTCTATCCAAGTACACATTGTCTCTGTTATTTACCATTCTTTCATTGATTTCAGAGATTAAGAAATCTAAGCACAATCAATAACCTACTCACACATAATCTGATTTGTCTCCATCACCAGTGGGGTGTCATTTATAATGTTATAGCCTACCACAGCCGCTTGCATTACATGCTGTGCTTGAATTGGAATAGCAACTGTGCATGGCATTTAGGAGTTGATCGTTACCTTTTTAGTTCTCTAATGAGAAAATGTGTGCACATGTTTGCCTTCTTGAAATAATCCAACATTTGGAAACCAGCATTTGGAGCTACCATTTGGAAACGAATATGTTCGGCTTTCTCAGAAAGAAATGCTGAGAGGGAGGTTGTGATGCAACGGAGAGGTTTAGGAGAAAATGAGAAAGATCAGCGGTGTGCATGGAGGGAGGAAGTAGAAAGTGATTGGGATTTTTTATAAGGAAAGGCTTAAATGAGAAATTCCCAAAACACAGGCAAAGCATGTAGCTCGGTGTCTCTGCCTCCTTGTCTATGCTATGAGTGTTTTGGAGATTAAAGCCTCACTCAGGACAGAGAGCAAAGCTTGTGTCTAATAATGATCAATGATACAGACATTTTCTTTCTGCCTGTGAGATTTCACTGAATGAGAATCAAAGGGAACAAGCTCTCTAGAATTGAGCCTCAAACAAGGTAAAATTTCTACCCTCCTTTATAGGATTTTTGTGGGTTTTGGCAGGCCATTTCTGCCAGGAGGGTGCCCAGCAGCATATGCTAAACCTGGGCTTATTGATGCTCAGCTCTCTGGGAAGGCCAGAGCCACGTGTGCACACATCCAGATGTGAGGATGAGCAGGAAGAAGAGGTGCAAAAGCTTTCTTCGAGCTGAGAAATACCTGGGACAACTCCTGGGAGCAAGAAGAAGCAGCAGGAGGATTTGCAGCTTGCCAGTATGGAAAGTATCTCTCATTTTAACAGCTGTCTTTACAGGTCTGCCTTGCATGGGGGTCATGTCCAAGATTTGCATTCACAGCAGCAGAGATCTGCCTCACATAACAGAATCACCCTCAGTGGGAAGTGTCTGAGAACTACTGGGAAGAAGCAAATAGGAATAACAAAGTTTAGTTGCTAACATTGCAGGAAATGGCTGGCTCTCAGCAGTGGAAATTAATGAACAACTCATAAAAGACTGCACTTGCCAGTAAGGAACTATTGCCTGCATGGCTTCCATGGGATGCCCACTTCTGTCAGCAAAGCCATCCAATGAAGAACTGAGAAGGCCAGAAAATGGCCCTCACTTTTGGGACCTGGGGAGCCGACTGGATGTGGTTCAAGGACTATATCACTTCACTCCTGCCCTCCATAAATCTTTGGTTCAAGGCCAGTGACTTGAAGGAAAAAATTTGCCCCTTGGCAAATAAAATTTGATTTATTTTCCTTCCTTTCCACAATTTTGCACCCAAACTGAAGAAATCCTTGCCTGCTGTGACAGTTGGAAGGCTGATATATTGCAGGCTGCTTTGTGAGGATTTACTGTGTGCAGGAAGGTGAGTACTGGCACCCCTGCGTGCAGAGGATGGCTTTCCCAGCAAGGGGAGGAGGAAAGATCGTGAGTGGGCAGATTAAGGAAGAAGAAAGTGCTAAACGAAAAGAGGTCTGAGCTGTGAGTTTCTGGCTGTACCCCATGTTTTAGAGACTAAGTCAAGAGACTTACCACCAATCACAAATTTTTTGCTTTATTTAATTTGACAAAAGTTTGTCCAATTCTGTGTATCCCATAAAAATCCGAAAGGTTTATTTTCCAAGAGGAAAGCTTCTAATTCTGAGCTGGACTCTACTGCCCTGAATGTTACAGAGCAAAGTGCTTAATCCCTCTCCACTCATTAAAAGTCTCTAAGTACTGCTGAGCTTGATTCGGAAAGGGAAAAAGCCAGCAGGGCCACCTCTGAGAAAGCTTTTCCTGGACTGTTCTGTCCAGGCAAAATGCATTGGAGAGTACTCAGGCTTTCCCAGGAGGTGTAGCAGGTTTCTAGGATTGGGTGTGGAAATGTATCTTTTTGTGGTAAAGCCCCTCTTGGCTGTTCTGGTGAGATGACAGAGCTGACAGACAAGGTCAAGCAGTAGGGCCTGGGTTTGGTCTAAACTGTGGGGAAGAAGCACCACTCAGGATGCAGCAAAATTTGTCATTTTGAATGGACAATTCTGCTTAGGAAGAGCTTTCCTAGCTGATTAGAATAACATTTGCAGGCTCCACTTTAATACATGGGAAATCAGTAGGCATTGGAAAAGGAAGCAATTTTTTTCACCTTTGACAATGTTATAAAAACGATCATACAAAGAAAGTCTCTCCATAACTTCCCAGTGGTTGTGGTTTGATCTTGGTATTTTCTACAGTGTTAACAGCATATGATTTATGTCAGTTCTAACAAAGAAAGCATTTTCTTCAAGCTCTCTGATTCCTTTTACTATATTAATTCCATGTTAATGAGTGTAGATATGTAGTATTTGCAGATCTGCATCAGACCAGGAATTTATTAATTACTTCCAATAGCCAACCCTGAGGAGAGGAAGATCCTAAATGCTGAGAAAAAGGAGAATAGGACAATTATTGCTGGATCTGCATCACAGACACCATCCTGTTCTGAAGCAGCACATCCAGTTACTGGTATTATCATGCATGTTAGTAGTTATTTACAGTCTAGTTAGTCAATATTTCACCTGAAGTTCCTTCACATTGAACTTCACAGCCAAAGCTGTCCACATGAAATGCTATTTGTGTACACTGCAGATTTATGTACCTTTCACTTCCTTGCTCTTTTATTAACCAGAAGGTACAAAGACTTAGAAAAAAGGGGTTGAGAATAAAATCAATGGAAACAGATCTTGTTTCAAACTGGCCAATTATAATTGTTCTGCCCAGAAAATGGCTGGATAAATGAGAACATATTCCAAGCTACTAAAGCGACATGACATATTTTTCCTGGGGACAAATGTTTATTCTAGTTGATCTGTTACTTTCAACCCCAGTTCTTGATTGGAGCCCTTGATAACTCATGTTGGGATAAAACAAGTAGCCTCAAGTTAATAATTTTTCTTTCTACTAATCTTTCTATTTCAAAAAATATGAGACACTTGGCATTTTCCATCACAACTTGCAGGATCAGATTGGAAAAGGATTAAGTCTGTACAGTGATACTATGAAAACACAGTAAAGACAGCCTGGAACAGAAATTAAATAAAAATGTCTTGGGAAATATAAAAATAGATTTCAATAAGATAAACAATAATAGTATTTTGGAGGATGAGTGGTTTCCTGAGTAAAGCATTAACCTTTCACCTTCAGGATATCAATAAACAGTAGGATCCTATGACAAGGATTGATTTAAAAAACTTGGCTTCCTCTCTTTTTAGCCCAAATGGTTGCTACATTGCAGATCCCTGAAACAAGAGAGCTCCTCAAAAGTAGTGCCCTGGAGATACAACACTCCTTCTGGCAAGACACCACTGGGCATTTCAGAGCAGGGTTGAAGGCGAATCATGTTATTACTGGCTTTAATTAGCACTTCCACAAGCTGCAGAGTTCTTTACCTGCAGCTGGATTGCATTTAGAAAGGTGTGAAAGCCCTATTGCCTTTGTAAACATCAAAGAGATTAATTTCTAATCTGATCTTTTTAACCAAGCCCTCCTGCTGATCAGAGAAAGTGAGAGCAAACATCTCTGAAGAAAAAAAATGAAGTGACTCTGGAATATGGGATTTATTATTTATTATTCTAGATTGATATGTATTTATTATTTAGTTTGTTAGTTCTCTGGGACTTATGCCTATCCTCTTGCACCTAGCTCTCAGTCGGTGCTATATAAATAAGTCATTATTGTTAATATTTTATAAGGGTAGCTGAAAGATCACTGTGAGCAATGATCAATGAGACTTCTTGATTCTCAATTCTGCTTTGGCTTCCCCCACTTTTACACCACTGGAATTCCACCTGCTTCTTTGGGAGTGCTCCTGTCCTGCAGCAGAGAAGCAAAGTGAAAATCAAGACATTTATGTCTAAATGGTCTGGGGAGCAGTTATTAAATACAGGCTTTGTAAACTCCTGTGCATGCTGTATGATATGAAAATATAACTGACTAAGGCATCAATTCACTGCAAATCAAAACGGAAGTAATTGCTTTGTTGTCATCGGGGCAAAGGCTGGTTTATACCAGGTGAAAATCTTTCTAGAGGTTGTTGATGGATTCAGTTCTATAAAAATTACCTCCTGGGATGCTCCTTTACTAAGATGCTTTGTGCAGTCTGTTGTGTAATCAGAACAGAACAGGCTGGCTGGCCAGTGAAATGAGCACCAGAAATCTTCATTGTTCAAGACCTGGGTAGGTCGGGCAGTCTTAGGATCTGAGCCATCTAGGGGTTCCCCTGGTGTTTGCAGATCCCTGGTGCTGCTGGCTGGTGACACATGCACTCATTTGGGAAAGCAATGGGGAATTTTAAAAGGTGTTCTCAACTAAAACAAGCCTCTGTGACTTACAGCAGCATGGCAGAGCCATTTACAGATGAAGCTTAGCCAGATCCAACACCTTTTTACCTGTTTTTCCTGCCACATCCTCCCATCTACCCTTAACCCTCCAGCATCCTATCCAAGTAGTGGATCCTTTTGCCTAGACAGAAGATGCACTGTGGCCCAATTTATCCTTTCTCTGGTGACAGTCAGGGGATTAATTATCTGGAACAAAAAGTCGCTATGTCTCCAAACATGGCTCTCTGTCAACCTCATTTTATGTAGGAATTGAAGGGAGTCTCTGGATTTTCCTTTAAGACGAAGAGCAGGAGGCATCGAAGGTGTTGTTTGGGTCCCAGCTGAGAAACACATGACAAATGAAAGGCTGTGCTGTGTCCTAATCCTTTTGTGCCTTAGTGCCTTTGAGCTTCATCTGCTTTTTATTCTGAACAAAGCCCATATTTCTCATTTGTCTCCTCTATTTCAGGAGACATGCTCGGGGCCTTTCCGATTTGTAGCTTAGCCAGAGAGACTGGAGAGTTTCCCTGAAGACAAGGTCCCCTCTGCTTTCTTTCACTGCCCTCAGTTTCGTGTGTATTTAATTAGAGATGGAGAAACTGTAAAAGCATCTAACACAATTTGGGCAAAGGCCAAAACCACGGATAGCAACAGAAGCTTTTCTGAATTATTTGTCTCAAGATGAATTCTGAAAAGCAAATATTCCTGGCCTTTTTGGTCCAACGGGACCCTTCTTGGACAATTTTGGAGACTTTTCACCAAGACTGTTTTGAACACTGAGTGTAAGGTGACAAGTAAAGTGGGAGCAAAGAGAAGGACAGAAGATCTGGCTCCTGGTACGTCTGCTCCCTCTGTCTGAAGACATTTTGATCAGGCTTTCATTATGTCTCTCACCTGAGGAGTATTTGTTATCAAACAAAGGAGCGTTTTTCATCTCCTTTCAGTCTCATTTAGGAAGTTGTCTCCCTTGCACCGGTCCTTGTTCTTCTGGGCTTTTTTGACCACTATGCAGACAAGGGGAACATGAAGTTGCCAGTTGTTTGGTAAAGTCCTTTGCAGTCAGAGGAGAAAACAAACTTTTGGGAGCTTAATTCTCTGAGCTGTTCACCCAGTTCGGCTGCAGCTATTCCCCAGAGCTAGCAAAAAATTTATTTTCCTTTTCCTACTCACTTTGTCTCTTTTGTAGATACACTGAGCCTGGGAATCCTCTGGGATTTTTTTTCCTACATACACACAAAAAATGCACCAGTCACCAAATATCACTATCAGCTAAGTTAACAAGGATTTAAACTAGCAAAAGTCTTTATGTCTATAAAAAATACATGTTTTCTTTCTTTGCTCTTCTGTCTTTTTTGTTTTTTTTTTTTACTTTCCCCCTCTCGAGTTTCCAATGATCCTTGCACTTGATTGAAATTCCCAGGACTGAAATTCAGACCTTAATGAATTAACCAGGAGGAATTTCCAGCTCATTCTTTGATGCAGAAGATTTCTTACATAAGACTACTTGGTCAAAGAAAGAATGCAGTGTACACATTTTTAGTGCCTGGCTGTGCTCGGGACATACCCTGTCATCATTCCTTTGACTGGAAAGCAGTAAGAGTTTTGCACAGATGTGAGTGCCTGTTTAAAGGGTAAATACCTGCTCTTTGTTCATAAGCTATTGGATGTGAGAGAGGAAAGGCATATTTTAGGGGAAAAAAACCGTGACACATCCTGCTTTTGCTAGCCGGGCCATCACATGCATTTTACATGACGAGGAGAGACCCTGCAAACCAGTAGGCCAAGGAGAGATGCCCTCTGTTTCCTCAATCTATAATAACACCGTTCAAAAGTGAACAATCAGTGATGGGTGTTTTTGCATTTAAAACTGACTTTCAGAGAGATCCATTATGCCATTTCAACCACATGGCATTAAAGGGCGCACGTGAGCATTAAGCAGGTGTTTGCAGAGCGCCTCAGCAAGTGATGTGCTTCAGGAGCCTTCATCTCCTTTGTCAGGGCTGACAGCTATGGCTGAAGGATGGGGCATGTCGTGCTGCCCAGAGCTCCTCTCCTTCGAGTTGCGGAAGCAGGCAGCGTTAGAATGTGAAGCTGCAGAAGCAGTAGGATGCGGTGACTGATAACTCCAAGGAGGGCCCATATGGCAGGATGGCTGTACTTATAAATATTTCAAATGTCAATTCACAAGGCTACAATCATACCAAGCTGTTTGTGTTATTCTGAATAATTGCTAGCAAACTATAACAAAATATTTGTCATACTAGAATAACACATATAAATTTAACTGCTATATGCACCAAGCTTTTCTCCAGATAATATATTTTATTAGGTTAATAAAAACAACAGAGGCAGCATGGTTGCAGGGAATTTGTGAATAATTACCTATGAAAAACCCTTCATGCATACCTTTCCTCCTGTAGAGATTGTAGAA
>NW_008237222.1:11759206-11766754 GCF_000691975.1 Corvus brachyrhynchos
CTGCTGAAGAGATTGTAGAACTTCATGTCTTTTCCCCAATGAGGACAGACAAGTGTGACATCAAGCCAAGATCAAGGTAATCAGGGCCTGCTAAGGCATTATTTAGTTTTATTTTCCTCCATTACCATTTGCACATGTGCTTATTTGATTTTATTGGCTGTCATCAGTTATTACTAATGCACAGCCATATGGATGCAGTGACAGAATGCTGGGAATATGGTGCTTTCCACACTGCTGTCTTTGAAGCACTTTGGATGTTTTGTGCAGCTCTAGCCCTGGGATGAGGAGAGCTGAACTGAGAGAGGCACAGTTCACAACAGCAATTTCCACAGCAGCACTGGAGGGGGTAAGCAGAATCAACTGGAGCTCCCCAAAAGGGCTTGCTGCTCTGTTGTTGATAATGGGCTTATTTAATTCTCCCCAGTTATGGTGCACTCATGGAAAGGTTAAGCAATTTGTGATTGATTTACATAATTTAATACCCCCTCCCCTCGGTTGGGAAATGAAAATAGAAGAGGATTTTTGGAGTCATATGACATTCATGGCATTTTGAAACAGGCTTTAAATGATTTTTACCTTTCAGTTGCTTATTATGACCTCTAAACTGCTAACACTTTTGTAAGAATTTCTGTACTATTCCAGGAAGAGAAATGACAGAATTGTACATGGAGCCAGCAAAATTCAGACCCATTCATGTGATAATCCTTCCTGCGCAACCCTGCGTATAATCCTAGTAATTCTGGACAAAGAGGAAGGTATTTATGTCTTGTCAGGCTTCCAAGGCTATTTTCCTGTCTTCTGACAACCGAAGGGTCAAACAGTCATTGACTTACAAATGTGGAACAATGTCTTACAGCAAGAAAAACTGGTGTTCCTCACTGTGCTGAGGATAAAGAGGCTAAACTGTCCACAGCTCTGGATACAGTTTAATGCTTGTGCATGGCTTGCAGCGTTTTCCATACTGAGTAAAGGACCTGCTTTTAACATGTCATCATCTCGATTTTCCTCAGATGTGCTCACATGGCCCAGCATGGCTTACCCCTCTATTCGTGCATGAGCCTGAACATCAGTTCAAGAGAGAAGCAGAGGCATCATGCAAAACCACAGCTTTTCTCTGTTTGAAACCTTAAAACACAGTCAGCAGACCTGTCAGGTAGCTTCATACAGGAGAACTGCAGATCAATGTGAGGTAAAAGACATACTCTCTGTAGGAAAAGTTTGTGCAGAGCAGGAACAAAACAGCAGAGCAACTGCAGCCTCATGGCAAGGTGGAACTGCCATCCTGAGGAAAAGGGATCTGGTGCCAGACATAGCAGAGTGGAGAGGAGCCTGGTTTGCCATGCTTAACAAGGGGCAATGCAGAATTAATCCCAGCCTGCTAATTCTTTTAGTTATTCAAGGCTCCTTTGTGCAATGCTTGGAAGAGACCAGAGGCTCTGCTAACAGAGCGTGCTGCTACTCTTCCTGTGATGTGCATGAGAGTTCACAGAATGAACAGCATATGTTCTGCTTCCCCAAGGTGCAGCAGAACAGCATGCAGAGCACACAGAATATTTGGGAATTAATGTTTTGGGATAAACTTCTCAACCCTGACCTATGTCCTGAATGAAGGATAAAGACTGGAAGGAACCATCCCCTGTGAAATGTCTGGTAGATAATAAAATGTTTTCAGTGGCAAGGACTGTGAAGCACACAACAGATTGTCTGACAAGATTGTGTAGTCTCCAGCACTGGATGTCTTTAAGGGTAGATGAGACAAACAGCTATCAGGAATGACTGAGGTGCAATTATCCCTGCCTTAAGGCAGAGGGATTCACTGGGTGAGTGTTACCAGCCCTGTTCTCTGCATTTGTGACAAGAATTTGCAGAACTGGGGTCCAAGCCCAGAGCTGTTTTTCCCCCTGTCAGCAGGAGCATCAGCCAGGATTTCAATGCTATACAAAATACTGCCAGACTGCTCTCATCACTCCAATACCATGGCTAGCATGTGACTGCTCATCTCACCACCCTCCCACATCCTGGGTGACACTGTGACAAGAGGAGAGAATATTAAACAGAAAATGCATGTGGAGTATAGCCACTATGTAAATGTCACAAATACATTGAAGGTGACAATAACATGAAAAGGTTACACTGATTTAGCAACAAAAGATGGCTTCACAAGGTTGATTCAGCTCCAGCAATGAAAGCTGAATGATTGCCCACACAAGCCCTATTAACAGTCATGAATCTTCTCACTCTACTTCCTTTCCCTTTTACCGGGATTAGGGTTTCCATCTCTTGGGTAGTTAAAACCTCACATATCCACTTGGGAAGAATACCATTTAATCATTTAAGATTGTGATGGCGCGCTTTTTCTCCGAGTGTGAGAAGACCTTTCAGATCTGTTCAGCATACTGCACCATAGTGCCTACCCTTTTCTTGTTCTGGCATGGTGCAGAAAAAAAATTATGGTGCTAAATAATCCTTTCAAAGCAAACATAACTTCTTCCTGAGGGATCTTTTTCTGGTCAAAAATATTTGAAAACATTCCCAGCCCTAAGGTAATTTCCTTTACTAGTCTACCAGCCACCATAAATGTCTATACACTAAAGCGGGGACTGAGAAGCCAGAAAGACCCAGGCAGACTTGCAAGCACAAGATACAGGTAAATGCAGAGATCCCTTAAAAGCCATGGTGGGACAGTGTGACAGGATTGCAGTCACTGCAGCTTCTGTTTGCTGAAGCGGTGCTGAACTCAAATCACTCAGATAGAGGAGATCTAGAGCTGCTCCACTGCCTCATTCTTGCAGGACACCCCAAAACATCTGTTGTTGCACTTGGAGGGACTGTTGTTCCCACCCCTCCAGGCAGTCTGTCCTTCACATTGAGGTCTGATCATGAACTCCCTCATTGCCACTTTTCATTGACTTTGCTGGATTCTTTGGGTGACAACTGAAACTTTTGGTGTGGAAACTATTATTGCTGAAGGGGTGTTTACTTGAGTCTGAGACCGTGGGGACTGTAGAATGTTTTGACTATATTAGAGGAAATAATGGGTATACTAAAGCAGTTCAAGGGTAGGAAAAAGCTTTTCTCACTGGTGGACTTCTTGATTGACATTGTGTGTGCAGATGCCAGATAATAAGTCAGACATCAGTTTCTCTTTAAATAGGGTGAGCGATTCAAAGCAGCTCCTCTAGCATACAATTTAAAGAGGCTGAAAAGTTCCTCCCAATAACAACCAACAGTGATATGCTTTACTGTAATAAACCATATATTGTTTCTTCCAGGAGTCAATAATCCCTGCTCTCAAATTGAGAAACTTTAAATGTGCAGCCACTTACCTACTAAAGTGCAGTAAGTGTACATTGTCAGAATCTAATGTATTATTAATATCATGAGAAAGATATTGTAGTATATTTATAGAGATATACTGTACATTTTTGCTAGAACATATGGGAAAGAATACAGATAGCGTGCAGATCCCTAACCAATACCGAAGATCATTACAGCTTTATACAACAGACCAGCTCTTACTGCCAATGAATTCCAGCTTTTAATCTGCGTTGCTGAAGTATTCATAAATCTGTTTCACCCCCTAAATGCAGTGAAAAACTGAAGTCACAACCTGCAAGACATCTGTGATTTATTCTTCTGGGCTTCCAACAATGAGATCAGAGTCATTACAATCTAAGGCAAGGTGGGTGGCTAATAAATCTGTTGCTGATTTACACATAGATTGTGGTGTTGCATTGCTAATTTGCAAAGAAAACAACATGTAAGTGTATGCTTAATGGCATATTGTGGTTGTAGATGGAATATTATCCTTGACAGGAGTTAATGCTTGATAGTACATGTGTTGTTAAGGCTAAACCCTGTTCCACACTGCCAGAAGCCAGGTAGACCCAGAAGAGCCAGCTAGGATGACCAGACCACATGTAGGAAAGGAATATATGGGAAGCAGTAAACAAGAGATGGACTTATCTATAGGGATGTAGGCCCCAGTTTGTCTAGGAAAACAAGGTATGCTAATAGAGATAAGGATGATTTTATCAGTGAGAAAGACTGGCAGGCAGTTCTTAGTTCTTAGAGAGGGAGGTGAAGAGCAAAAGAAACTCTATACCTGATAAGGAAGGGATCTGGCAGGTAATCTCATGAGGTAATAGTTATTTTAAGGAACTAAACAACAAGGAATGGAAAGTTTTCAGGAGTCACAGGCATCATTGCACCCCTGTGAAAACAACAGGCTAAGTAAAGTGAGTTCCTCTTCTTATCAGCCTCTGCCTTGAGTTAACCAAGATGGGATCTTAAACCTCCTTAGGGCTGGAGAAGCTGTAGACAGGTGATCCCTGCCTGTAGTTTTAAAGCTGTGTGTATGTCTAGCTTGCACAGAAAGGCTTATTGCTGAGAATGGTTTTATGGAGTTCACCTGAAATAACTGTACCTTCCCTTACAACCACCAGACAACCCCATCCCACCTGCACCACAGCTGTCTGAGTCTGGACTGACAGAAGGACTGGGATCCCTGTCTTTCAGACGGAACAACTCCTCAGAGAGGAGCACCTAGGACAACAATGTGATGAAGGCAGGTTTCCAAGGGAAGCCCAGAATGATGGAACCTCGCAAAGATCTCTTGGGCCCATCAGAGTCTGGTGTTTCAAAAAGTGCAGTCAAAATTATGTTAGTTCCAGATTATCACACGTATCATCTATGGTCTCATTTATGTCTGTTTGCAATACCTTGCTTCGTGCACACCAGTTTTTTTGTGCCAGCAGAAAGGAGAGAAAAAGACTGCCTGCATGATAGGAACATGAGCGTTGTGACCTCTAGAGCCGCTAGTGACCATCTCTGGGCTGTCCCACCACTTTCATTCCAAGGCAGTTTTGAAATAGCCTTTTAGAAGAGATGTACACACAATGGAGTTACATGTGTCAAAAATGCATTTCCTCATCTGTATGTTCTCATGCCAGATATTGAATCCTATTTTAGACCCAGTCTGCATCCCAGACTTCCTGAAGCTGCAGCCAAAACATTTTTAGCTGTGCATTTCTATGGGATCGCTGATGTAAGGAGAGAGATTTAATTTCTAATATTTCTGGCTGTGAGTATGCCCAGGGAGCTTTGTCAGACTGAAGAGTTCCTGGGGGGTCTGCAGAGTGAGGAGGAGGCTCTCAGCGCCTTCCCCTGGGGCTGTGCCACAGCCATGTGCAATGCAGTGTTTTTGTTCTACTTGTTTTGAGTCACATAAACCACAACAACCAAAGCATCACATTTGGGAAAGGTGAAAGGGTTATGGTTTAAAATAAGAATAGTTGAACCCAAGCCTGCACTGAAACTATCTGTAAGATTATCCAACTCAAAATGAAACAAGGACTTTCAGACCTGCTCCCAGCTGGACAATCTTCTGCAGCACAAACCCCACAGTTATGGCTGGCACTGTTTAGTGATGTCCCTTCAGCAGAGCTTTGGTTGGAATGTGTAACATTCATGGCCTGCACAGGCAGAAGCATCAGAAAGGCACAAACTCTTGACCCACAACATGCAGGTCTGCTCAGCAGAGAGGTCATCTACTGCTGGAAAAGCACAGCTTCCTAGCAGTGCCCATGGAGCTGCTCTGGGGGCACAGGAGCTTCCTCAGGCAGCTGTGCTCCACACTTTGTGCACTCTGGAGGTCCAGCTTCTCCTCAGGCAAGGTCAGGCAATCCACAGGGCTCCTGTGTGTCAGAGCTGGGGCAGCTTGCAACCTGGACATACCACTGTGGGAAAGCAATGGAGGGAGGATGACCTTGAGATTAATTTCCTAACCAAACAGAAAGTCTCAGCGTTGTCAGCCTCAAGTATTTACTCGCTATTACTCATCTTCCTGCCTTTCTTCAAGTATAAAAGGGCCTTAAACATTGAAATATAAACAGCTGTGGATTTTCTTTCATTTGCTCATTTCTACTTCTTATTTGGGTGGCTACTGAGGTTTTATGGTTTGTGCACTGAAGCCGTGCCTTGTTCAAACCTCTTCCTCTGGCCACACACAAGTAAAACCACAGTGGCTTTGGGCTGCAACTTAAAGGGAGGGAGATTTTCCGGTACTGCTTGAGAGGCAAGGATGTGGTTTGTCACTGAACTTTACCAGGTCACATTTCCCCTTGTTCCCATCACTGCCAAGCTCTCCAGGGCCTACCACCTTGCCCAGAAACGTCCTTTTGCCTCACTCATTCTTTGCAGGAAAGCATCCTTACAGTGCAGAAAGTCCTTTATATCCCCTACCAGAAACTGTAGGAGCCTGAGGGAGGATGGCTGGTTTATTGCCAGGCATGTCATGGAGGTGAAAATTTTCAAGGATTGCAGGAGGCTGTTCAAATATATAGAAGAAATCCACGGCAGAACTGAGAACAAAGTGTGATGGCTCTCCTCAGCCCTATTTCCTCCCCACTCAGTCACACTGCCATTACCTTGCAGGGCCTGCAAATGCCCAGTTGCTGCAACTAACTAGAAATGAAGGCTTATTTTGACTTCAGCGCAGCCTGAGTAGATCTCAGTGATATGGGACTTCCTACAGTGTGCTTATCGCACTCAAATGAATCCAGCAGACATAACATCATATTTTGCCCAGTATTTAAAGTTCATGAGGCAATTTTCCTGAATTGCTCCCTTTATTACATAGTGAGGAGAAAGCTGTTCAGCTAAACATTCAATCAACAAGCAGTTTCTAATCATCTCTTCTGGAAGATAAAACAAATAAAGGGAAATAGACAAATCCTATCTCCAGCAAACAGCCAGAACAGCTGATTTATATGCTGGGACATTTCTTAGCAGCATGGAAATACTGAGAAGTACTCTCCTTCCTTTAAGGCACAGAAGCACTAAGAAATGTACAGGCACAGAAACAGCTAAAACATCTGAAATCACAAATTCATAGAATAAGCTGAGTTGGAAGGGACCTTCAAGGATCATGAAGTCCAGCCCTAGCACTGTACAGCGCCATCCTCAAGATTCACACCATGTGCCCAAGAGTATTGTCCAAACATCTCTTGAACTCTGTCAGGCTGTGACCTCTTTCCTGGCCACAATATCTGAAGATCTCCTCCATCCCACAAATTTTGCTATAAATTTGGAGACCAGGGCGCACCATTCCAGGCTGTGCTGCATCACTTTCCAGCTGACTGAGGGTGCACTTGATTCCTTCATCAAGATCATTGATGAAGTTATTAATCAGGACTGGCCCCAGTACCGAGCACTGGGGGACACCTCTGGTCTTGTTATTAAAGGCTGAGGCAAAAAAGGCATTAAGTACCTCAGCTTTTTCCTCAGCCTTTTTAATGTTTTTACTGTTTCTTCCCACATCTGGCAAAGGATGGAAATTCTCCTCAGTCTTTCTTTTCCTGTGAATGTATTTGTAGAAACATTTTTATTGTCTTTTACAACAGTAGCTAGATTAAGTTCAAGTTGGGCTTTGACCCTTCTAATTTTCTTCCTGCAAAGCCTCACACCATCCTTGTAGTTCTCCTCCTATGTTGCTTGACTCTTCCTCCAAAGGTCATAAACTCTCCATTTTTTCCTGAGTTCCAGCCT